>NC_044914.1:54993765-55080833 GCF_001633185.2 Quercus lobata
TTGTCAAATAAATGAAGAATTAAAAAAAAAAATAATAATGTAGAAAATTGTTAGCACTCTAAAACTTATATGAGTTATATGTCAACCTATTATGAATTCAATGATAAGTCAAACGCTTTAGTTTTATATTATATATAAGGAAAATTACTAGGTATTCCCGGAGTATTATAAATGCGTACTCCTCCCTCTCACATGAATAGTGGGTCCTACCATGAATTTAATTAGTGGAACCCACCATTCATGTGAAAGGAGAAAGTACGCATTTATGGTATTCTGGAATGACACAATAATTCCCCTATTCCTAGAGCTGTCAATTATGCAAACTCCATTATTTAACGCAAACTCCCTGTTATTTGATATGCAAAAGATACACGGGCACGGCATCTTTCCATTCATTATATACTAAAGTGCAATGACGAATCAAGCAACTGTCAACACAGAAGCCTCACGCTCAAAACACCAATGGATTTCTTCAAGGCCTCTCTATGCTTGGCTCTCCTTATATTTTTGCCACTCTCATTTTTCATCCACGGTTAAGCTTAAGCAAACTTATATCGTTCACATGAAACACCAAGACAACTTAGACAAGCCTTTCCCTTACGCCACTCACCACGACTTAACCCCCACTACAAAACGCGGGGGCCTTAGGTCGCGTTTTTTAAGCCGTGGCTATAAAAAACGCGGCCCAAGATAGACTGAAGCCGCGTTTCATAAAAACGAGGCCATAGACGGGTTTTTAGGCCGCGTTTTTTAAGCGGGGCCATAGATTGGTTCTTAGGCCGTGTTTTTTGAGCTAAAAACGCGGCCTAAGAACCTCCGTATTTTATTTTTTGGCAAACTTTTTTTTTTTTTCTTTTCCTTAACTATGGCCGCATTTTTAAAACGGGGCCATAGATGGGTTCTTAGGCCGCGTTTTTTAAGCGGGGCCATAGATTGGTTCTTAGGCCGCGTTTTTTGAGCTAAAAACGCGGCCTAAGAACCTCCGTATTTTATTTTTTGGCAAACTTCTTTTTTCTTTTTTTTTTTCTTTTCCTTAACTATGGCCGCATTTTTAAAACGGGGCCATAGATGGGTTCTTAGGCCGCGTTTTTTAAGCGGGGCCATAGATTGGTTCTTAGGCCGCGTTTTTTGAGCTAAAAACGCGGCCTAAGAACCTCCGTATTTTATTTTTTGGCAAACTTCTTTTTTCTTTTTTTTTTTCTTTTCCTTAACTATGGCCGCATTTTTAAAACGGGGCCATAGATGGGTTCTTAGGCCGCGTTTTTTAAGCGGGGCCATAGATTGGTTCTTAGGCCGCGTTTTTTGAGCTAAAAACGCGGCCTAAGAACCTCCGTATTTTATTTTTTGGCAAACTTCTTTTTTCTTTTTTTTTTTCTTTTCCTTAACTATGGCCGCATTTTTAAAACGGGGCCATAGATGGGTTCTTAGGCCGCGTTTTTTAAGCGGGGCCATAGATTGGTTCTTAGGCCGCGTTTTTTGAGCTAAAAACGCGGCCTAAGAACCTCCGTATTTTATTTTTTGGCAAACTTCTTTTTTCTTTTTTCTTTTTTTCTTTTCCTTAACTATGGCCGCATTTTAAAAACGGGGCCATAGACGGGTTCTTAGGCCGCGTTTTTTAAACGGGGCCATAGAAGGTCCTGAGGCTGCGTTTTTTTGAGCTAAAAACGCGACCTAAGGACGTCCATAATTAATTTTTTTGGCAAACTCTTTTTTTCGACCCTAGCCTCTCCCATCGCACATCAAAGTCATCTCTCAAGCCTGATCTTAACCCTCACCCTCCAAGCCTCCATCTCTCAAGCCCTCACCCTCCATCTCCGATCTCAACTGTCACCCTCCATCTCTCCGATCTCAAGCTAGCCCTCACCCTCCACTTCCAAACCTTTCGTCTCCAACCTCTTGACATGTCAAATCTTTGGTTGTTTCGCAGAGAAAGAGAGAGAGAGAGAGAGAGCGAAACACAGAGAGCTGAAGGGAAAGAGAGGGAAGCTAAGAGAGGTAGCGTCTAGGCTCAGAGTGCCACCTTCCCTCAGGTCCTCTCTCTCTCTCTAAATTTTTTCTGATTTTTTTTGGTTTTGATTTTCAGAATTCGGTTAGATCTGGTTGTTTCAGTTTTTCGATTTTTTTTTTTCTGATTTTTTTTTTTTGGGTATTGATCTATGTGGTGGATTGGTGTTTTTGAATCTGTTTGTTTCCTCAGAAAATGTTTTTTTACCTTGATCCGTCTCATTTCTTGAGGATCTGGTTTCGTAATTGATTTGGATGGAATTAATGAGATTTATTTTGAATCTGTAGAAATTTTAGGTTTTGGATTCGGGATTTTTTGTTGGAATTCGTTGGATTGGAGAGTAAAATTTGAATTTTATGATGCAGTTGGTCAGTCCCTTTCCACAAGGCCAGATATTATTGGAACTGAGATTTCCAAGGTCAGTTTGAAGAGATTTTTCCTTCTTGCCTTTTATTGGTGTAGTTTCTGGGTGTACTTGTGGCAATGAAGAGACTTAATGTGCTTCAATTTTTCTTCTTCTCTTTCTGCTGTTACAAATAACTATGATCTATGTAGTTCGATAATATCTCATCAAATGTTCACGCATCTTGTCACGTTGAGTGACAATAATGACATATCTTTGAGTAATGTTCTTTTCCCTGTATCAATATAAAAAGTTCAATAGGATCCCCCATCGAATTTCTGGTAGTTCTTTTTTACATTAATATGTATTGGCTTAAGTATTTGTGTTGTTATTTTTGTCTTGTTGTGTGCCACTATGGTTGCTTGTCCTTACATAGCATAAAATAATTAAACAAGTAAATAACCATTAGGATAGAGAAACTTTCTAGAATACAAAAGTTTGTTTTACATCTAATACTTTAGTCATGGATATTCTTCTATACACTTCCATGTCTTTTTATGGTGAAAGTAACTGCTTCCCATACTTCTAGTTGGAATTTGATGGGGAGTGGATGCTTGAGCTTGGAATAAGTTAAGGATTTATTAGCCTAGCCTAACTTCCAGGTATTTTGGTATGTTTTAAGAAGTTTAAGGGCTTAACTTTTGCAATTGAAACCACCAGGGGAATATGTGTTACTGACTTAAAGTGGGAGTTCTTTCCTTGTACGAATATTTGACTATAGGATCAATTTTCAAATTTTTTTTTTTTTTGGTTTGTGGTTAAGGCCATCTATAGAATAGTACTACTTTTGGGACCTAAGAATAACGCAAATGGATGGAGAAGACAGGTGAGAAGAAACCTCTCTCTCTCTCTCTGTGGATAAGTAAGAAGAAACCTCTATTATATAGAACTATGAAACATCTTAAGAATTTAATGAGTAGTAGTTGGGTAGACAGTGTAACTGACCTTTGAGTTTGGAATGGAGATAGTTTGTGGGTTCTTTCTTCCCAGATTGGGAGCTAATAATCTTTTCCATTTCACTTTAGTAAATGTGACATTGTTTCTGCCAAGTAGAAACAACCTTTTAAGACTTTCAAGAAGTAGCTTAATACTAGGAAATACAATTTTTAGTGGCTGACATCACGTGACAATATAGACATGGTATATCAATTTCTAGGTTAATGAAAGTTGAATATGATAATCCTTTTGGATCAATGAATGTGCCTTTTTGATATATGTATGGAGACATACTCATAATAATTTAGGCATTAAGCAAAAAAGGTTGAAATAAAGGACATATGCGTAACAACTCTTTCAAGTGCCCAGTCAATTTCTTGGATAAGATACTTGTATGGCTTACTAACTATTTATTGTTGTCCATACTGGAAGCTCATTTGCCCTTTCCATTTATTCGTGTGCCAAAAGTGTTTCAACATTTGACTCGAAAGAGAGTTTTGACTATGGAGTGGATAATTGGTGAAAGTCCAACTGATTTACTTTCTGTATCTACTGGAAACTCCATTGATCATGGTTCTCGTTATACAGAGAGGCAGCAATTTGATGCGAAAAGGCGTCTTCTTGATCTGGTGTGTAATAAAGATCTGCATACTTACCCTCTATACTTAGCTTCAACACTATCCCTTGCTCCCAGGGTGAAACCTGTATGCCAACATCATTGGTTAAACATCATACAAGGAGAAAATGCAGAGCCAAAAAGGGATTTACTAGTTTAACAAAAAAGATGATATCATTCTACATAGAATAGGGCAGTTAGACAAGATTTTTGCATCCCAATAAAATTATTTGGATGAGGCCATGACCCTAAGTTGAGATAAACTGAGTTAATGTTGGAAATGTGGTTCTTAAATCAGTCAATTAGTGGTACAAGTGAAAATATGTGCCAAGTATTCAATTCAATTGTCTCAATCCTTCAGTGGCATCATCTAGCCGCATTTTATGCCAATCAATTAACAGTTCCTTGTCTATTTTAGGTGAACAAAGGAGTGGAGGCATCATTAGTTCAACTCCTTGAAACAGGCTTATTGCATGCTGATCCACATCCAGGAAACTTGCGTTACACGTCCACAGGGCAAATAGGGTGCATTTTTCTGCCTGCCCTTTCCCATTATATAAAATTCTGCTTTTGTTTTGTTAGGAGATGTAGTCATATCTATAGCTTTTGCTCACCTCTGCTGGTAATTTCTGTGTCAGGTTTCTGGATTTTGGTTTGCTATGTCAGATGGAAAAGAAGCATCAATATGCTATGCTTGCATCCATAGTGCACATGGTAAATGGGGATTGGGAATCCCTTGTTCGTGCTTTGATTGAAATGGATGTTGTGAGGCTAGGGACTAACATCCGACGTGTTACAATGGTATCATATTTGGTTCTCTCTACTCTCAAGTTTCAGTTTATAGCTGTTTCTTAGTATATTTATAATGTTAGCAAGCAGCAACTTTTAGCAGACATTGGAGAAGTACAGAGTGTTGCAAAGGTTACTACTTGTTCTAGATTTGATTGGGACTTGTATGGTAATTGGGGATGGGGTGCTTACACCAACAATTTCTGGTATTAATTGGAAGGTTTTGACATTTTGATTTTGGTTTTGAGTTCTAAGCTTGGGATGCCACTAATCGAAAATTCTTTTGGTTTTTTTCATTGTGTAGTTTTGCAAATAATACTTCTAGTAATAATCACTGTTGCTCTTTAGAAGTATAGATATGGAATTCTACAGATTTGAAGATAGCTTAAACAGAATTCTAGTAATAAGTAATAGCCACTGAGTGATACCAAGTTCTTATGGGTTCTCTTTTTGGGAGAATTTATTTATTTTTAGCATCTATATCACATGTACATATATTCTGTGAAGAAGAAGACTAAAGAAGCAAATCAAAGTTAGGTATCAATCTTGATTCTACTGTTATATATTCATTGCTTAAATGATATATGAAATATCAAAGACCTTTTCTTTCTCCTTTTTTCTATTGTACAGATGTGAAGTTAGTGGCCAGGTTAGGAGCATGCATTATTGTGGGTCCCTACGAATATAATTAAAACAAATTACTTGCTTAATGGATGAAATGATGTCGGGCATGAGAGCCATACAAGAAGCCATGTTACAAAGCAACGTGCGCAGTTTAAGCAATTTCTCAGGTAATAAAAACTTTGCCTTTAATTTAATGAAACTTGCGTGTTTATTGCAATGCATTGTTATGTGCTACTAATACAATGTATATAATATATTCAGGATAGCGCTACATCACAGTGAGGACTCTTCGTGGATATTTTAAGATTGTATGTTGTATAACTTTTTGGCTGTATCAGAAAGAATATTGTAAACATGATGTCTGATGCTCGCTACATCTTTTTTGTGTCAAATGGACTTTAAACTTTTTCCCTCCATTTTGCTGCTGTATTGAACTATATATTCCTTAAAGATTGATAATTTTCCCGTATTCGTTAGAGATATTGATTTGTGACATGTTTGAGAAAATTCTAGTTTGATATTTAATTTACTTGAAATTCTGGCTTGTTATTTTTGTTGCATGCAACAAGATGGAATTTTTTGTATGTGTGACAGGTTTGTAAAACATAAGCAGGTTTGTAAAAACTCATCTGCCCAGAAAGGAAATAAAAAGAAAAAAAAAAACTATAGCCGCGTTTTAAAAAACGCGGCTATAGACAAATTCCTAACAGGAATTCAGGGGTCTTAGGCCGCGCTTTTTAAATGCGGCCTAAGGGTCTGGTCTTAGGCCGCATTTTAAACGTGGCCTAAGGTTAAACCTTGGGCTGCATTTAAAATGCGGCCCAAGACCACAACCTTAGGCCGCGTTTAAAACGCGGCCTAAGACCAGACCCTTAGGCTGCGTTTTAAACGGGACTATAGGACCTGGTCTTGGGCCGCGGTTAAAAAGTGCGGCCATAGGACTGTCAGTCCTATAGTCACAGGTTTTAGGCCACATCAGAAAGCGCGGCCTAAAAAAACGCGGCTATAGGCTATAGCCACGTTTTTTTGACATATAGCCGCGTTTTAAAAACGTGGCCAGAGGACCTTTTTCTTGTAGTGCCCTATTGGCCAAGATTCACCACTTTACACTATATTTAGTTCAATGTTTCAAATAAAAAAGAGGTTCAGAATATATAATATCTCAAGTTACAAAACAATTATAACAGCATTGTATCATGAAAATCAGAGTCAAGATTACAAAAAAAAACACTTGAAACACATCGTTATAAGATGAATGTCATGCTTATATTGTTCAAGACTATTAAAAACCTTTTTAAAATATAATTTGATTCATTTGACAGAAAACACTAATGGCCTGTTTGGAAGTTTAGAGAGGGAGGAGAGTAGAAGGGAATGGTTCCCCTTTACCTTGTTTGGATGTTTTAAAATTAGTAAGGGGGAAGGGAGTAATTAGCCATTTCCCTTGTTTGGATGTTTTAAAAATTAGAATGGAGAGGAGAGGAAATGATTAAAATAGACAAATTTACCCTTATTTAAAAATGGATTTGCAACATTGGTCTATTATTAATTTAGAAAGGGTAAATTGGGAAATTTATCTAGTCAATAATTTATCTACTCTACTCTCCCTCCAAATCTCCCAATTTGGGGGAATTAAAAATGAGGGGTTAGAGGTGGTTGAAACCCCTCCAAACCCCTTCAAACTCCTCCCCCTCCTTCTTTTAAAACTTCCAAATAAAGTAATTGAATTACTCTCCCTCTCTCTACTCTACTCCCCCTCCTTTTTAAACTTCCAAACAAGCCATAAAGTTGCTTGACCCATAATTGGTTTAGGAAGATATAAAGTGGTACTTCAATTACTTTGAAATATAAAGTGGTTCATTGCCTTTTAATCTAGTGGAAGTGGAGTTTGAACCCCAATTGTGTATTTTAACAAAAAAGAAAGAAGAAAAAAAATCTTCCAATTAATCTAACGCTATTAGAATTTTTATTTTATTTTTTATAATCACACCATTAGAAATTTTGATTATGATGTATCTTCCTCATTTCATTCAATGAAGTTATATTATATGCTTTCATGACCATTTTCTCTTCTCCTCTAATCAAAGGCAACGATCAAAATTCAACCCAACACATTTCTTTTTTTGTGTTCAAGCGTTCACACGTACGATCACATAGTTAGCAACGGACATACCAATCATAACCTTAGTAACGAACATTTTAATGCTCCAAATTCAGAGGCTTTTATCCCTTTCTCTCTTTACTCTCTTGTCTAGGACTTGTGGTTAGGAACAATTATGTTCAGTGGCGGAGCCAGGAATGTAGTTTAGGGGGGGCAAGATTAAAAGATAAGATTGAAAGTAAAAAACTAATCTAAAAAAAATTTAAACATGAATATTTAAAGTACGCAATATATCTGTGAATATTTAAACGTGACTCAATGACTTGAATGCTTTTAAAAACTTAGTTTGAATGCTTTTAAAAATGAAACAGAAACTCTAATAGCTTGTTTGGATGGAGGGGGAGTATAGGGAAGTAAGGTAGAGAGAGGGAGAGTAAGTTAAATTATCTTATTTGGATGTTTTTTAAGAGGAGAAGAGATTTGGAAGGGTTCTAACTACTTTTAACCCCTCATTTTTAATTCTCCAAAATTAGAGAGATTTTGAGGGAGAGCAGAACTTAGAAGTGCTGAATCAAATGAATTATTAAATTTACCCTTACTATATTAACAAAATAACAAACTATGAAAAAGTTAATTATCCCCTCTCTTACTTAATTTTAAAAGAATTCCAAGAGCCTTTTTTTTTTTTTTTTTTTTTTTATTTTTTAAGGAGTGTTATATACTTATATATATATATCTAATATATTTTTTTTCACAAGTCATTAATTATCTCTTGATTCCTACCTATAGCATCCTTATTACCAAGCTTCTCATTACGAATCATTATATTAATTCCCCACAACATAACTATCTTAATTCTGTACAAAGTTATATATTAAAGTACAGTAGTTTTAGATATTGTATTGAACCATGTAAGCTGTATTTTCCAAATCTAAATAAAATTTTTTTTTTCTTGTGTGTTGTGGGGGGGGGGAATAACACATTCAGTTCAATTACATAATATATGTTCAGTAAAAAAAATTGAAAGTTCAGGGGGGGCATCTGCCCCCTCTCACCCCCCCCTTCCCTCCGCCCCTGATTATGTTACTTGTTGTATGCGGCAGTTTTGGCCTTTGACCACTAGTCTACTGCTTAGACTCTAAAAATTTTTGTTTAAAACTCTTTAAAGAACCAAGTTGTTTGTTTTGGCTAAAATAGGTTAATTAGGTTTAATTTTTTTAGCTTTGTTATCGGTAATTTTTGTTATTCAAGCTAATTTTTTTGGGCTTGTATATTTTGTTTTAAATTTAATCTATTAAATTTTTATGACTTTTAAAATGTGAAAAATGGTAAAATTACAAATTGCTAATGTGATGAGTAGTTATTAGTAAGTAAAAAGTGATATAAGTGTGCAAACCAATAAAAATTTGCCACCTTAATAGTTTGTAAAAATATTATAAAAAAACTTGTGACTATAAACATTGCTCTTAAAAGAATTGATAGTATTATTAAGAGAGGAACAAAATACAATTTTATTGAACAAAATTACTAAAATGAGTATCTATTAATATGCATTGACACTTATGCCTCACTGTTAGCAACAGCCATGCCAATCATAACCTACCGAACCTTTAATGCTCCAAATTCTGATTCTTTCTATACTCTTATATTAAAGGCGTATATGCACTTTTAGTCCTTATATTTTGACTCTATTTCTATTTTGGTCCCTACATTTTTATTTTACCACTTTTAGTCCCTAAACCAATTAATGTGTGTTATTTTTGTCCTTTCCGTTAGTCAACAAACGAAAATATCTGAGATGGCTAATGGAGGAATTAAAATATTATTAAAAATTCAGTGTGGCACTCATCACCCATGCCACATGTCCCACCCTTTTATTTCACAGTAATTTATATATAAAAAATTTCTAACCTTCTTATTTAAAAATAAATAAATAAAAGAATTAACTTAATTTTGTTTCTCTTTTTTTGGGAAGAACATGAAGAATCTAGAACATGCGTTCTTCCCGGTCAATCATGTTCTTCATTTTCTTCCCCAGCAAACCTTGCCCAGAAATTTAAAATATCAAAAAAAAATTTCTCTTTTCTTGTATTTCCATAGCAACGAAACCCATAAAATCAGTCAGATTTACAAACACAAAGACATGCCTACAGATTTACAAAACACAAAGACATTCAACAATTACTCTGTCATTCTTTCATATTTCCATTACAAACACAAAGACCTTCAAGGATTCAAAATACCTTCGACAAACCCAAAGTCCTTACACGCCTTAATCGAAATTTACAGACCCAAGCAAACCCAAAAAGCAAAAACCCAATCTAACCATCTAGATCGAAGATAGAGAAAGGGAATAGATCTGGAAATTCAAAACACAAATTTCTGAGAGAGAGAGAGAGAGAGAGAGAGAGAGAGAGAGAGAGAGAGAGAGAGAGAGAGAGACGATGAGTGAAGAGGGGTTCGAAGAATGGGACGCAAATTTCTTGGATCAACTCATACACGTAGAGGAACTCGCACTAACCTCTACAAAACAACAACAACAACAACAACAACACGTACAACAACTTCTTCTTCTCAAACAAAACTCCTCGAACCCTACACTATTCGATACCGATTCCGAGAAATTGAGGCAGTTCTTCTCTAAATTTCGGCGAGATCGAGACCGAACCAATTAGATTTGACTCCACCACTGAGCTCCACTGTCACTGGCCTTGCGTTGTGCCGTCGTCGGCCATACTGCTGCCAGCAACCGATCACAGCATTTCTCTAACCCAGATCAAGCCGATCTCAACCTCTTCCTATCTCAAACCCAGATCAAACCCATCACACTCGACTTCACAAACCTCACCACCAACAGCTTCGTCGTTTCAGCGATGGATTTGAAGGGAAAGCTCACCTTCAGTCAACCCGTAGAGAGAGAGCTTGAGAGATTCCAATTGTTATTTTGGGTAAATTTGGGTTTGAAATGAGAATGTGAATGTGAAAGGATTGTAAATTTGGGTTTGAAATGAGAATGAGAGATTCCAATTGCATCTGTAAATTTGGATGAAGGTGTGTAAGGACTTTGAGTTTGTTGAAGGTGTTTTGAATCTTTGAAGGTAGGAGGGACTAACGGGTTAAAAGTTTCTAGGTTCTTCATGTTCTTCCAAAAAAAAAAAAAGAGAAGAAACAAAATTAATTTAATTCTTTTCTTTTCTTTTTTAAAAAATAAGAAGGTTAGAAATTTTTTTATTATTTTATTTGATGTGGCTTTTTTGATATGTAAATTACTGCGAAATAAAAGGACAGGAACCTATGTGGCATGGGTGATGAGTGCCACGGTGGATTTTTAATAATATTTTAATTCTTCCATTAGCCACCTCAAATATTTCCGTCTGTTGACTGACGGAAAAAACGAAAATAACACGCGTTAATTGGTTTAGAGAGTAAAAGTGGTGAAATAAAAATGTAAGGACCAACATAGAAAAAAGAGGAAACATACGGTCAGGAGCTAGCGTAAAAGGCCAGATTTACGCCACCAATCAGTGTTTGCCATGTCATACATTTAATGAAAAACCAATACACCCTAGCACACACAATTATATTCCTCACACACGTATCAAAGAGCAAACTCTATCAAACACGCCTAAACCTATTTCATCTACTCCTCTGCTCTTACCACCGGACTAAAGCTCCACCCCGCCACTGGTGTCGCCCACACGTCGTTTTGGAGCTAGCGCCACTGCACCGAACCTCAAGGTTTGTTCTGATTTCTGTTTATTGTTTGATAGTTATTTCCCCAAACTTTGGGTTTT
This sequence comes from Quercus lobata, assembly GCF_001633185.2. Lineage (NCBI taxonomy): Eukaryota > Viridiplantae > Streptophyta > Magnoliopsida > Fagales > Fagaceae > Quercus > Quercus lobata. Next base: position 55,005,034 of record NC_044914.1, read on the forward strand.
GAAATTTTGATGGGTTTGGGTTATTTTTTGGATATCAATTTGTTCATAATGATATGGGTTTTGTTGATTTGGTATGGATTTTGCTTTTTTTCTTTTTTTTCTTTTTGTAGTATTTTCATGGGCTTTGGTTGGATTCTTAAGCGGCAGGTTTAAACCTAAAAAATCTTATTCTACGAAATGAGTTTGCTGGCAAAGAGAGTGCCGTTTCATGTAATTCTAAGCCTTAATGACAGAATTTGCTATTATCTGCTACCTTAAATGAAAAAATAAATCATCTTGCTAAACTTAGTTTAAAGAATCCTATTATGATTGGCCTTGATGACAAGAAGATACAGTCTGTATTATCATCTGAAGGATACAAATAACATGTTGGAAACCATGTTAAATCTGGAGGGAGGATGCAAGTAACTAGTTTCTCTAGAATGCCTAATACTGAAAAAATATCAGCTTTGAAAGTTATTTGAACCGGGGTCATTTAATTGTGACCAATATGATGGTATTGGGACCATCTACAAAACTTCTTATGGTTCCCTCACTAATCTGCGTTTTTTTAGTAACATAATGTTTTCAATAAGTTTTAGCTCAAATGACACCCTGTAAGTACTAAGTACAAGATGATGGGTAATGTGGTGGGTTGGGAGTGTGTGTTACTTACCAGTTAAAAGAAAATAAAAGCATTAAATTAGAACCTGTATTAAATTAGAGGGATGGATACAAGTTTCTCAAGCATATGAATATTTAAATCCACAAATTTCATGCCCATGTGCATACATTTTCCACTCTTAAATTCATGCATAACATGTATGTATGTATTTGCATTTGTGTGTATTTTTTATAAAGCACTACTTTGAAAGTTCTCTGTTTTGCAAAGAACCTGCTTGTTTACAAAATTTAGATGGCTTTCTGTGTCTCATTCTTGGTTCTTTCTTTCCTTTTTAATTGTTATCTTCTAAGAGAAAATTTGCACTTTGGCACTTGCTTTCAGGTTTATATACGAGGATTGGTCCATGCCTCACACCGTAGCAAAATTGAAGTACCCGTACTATTGGGATGAACACTGCTTCCAAATTCCAATCACTTCCTAAAGATGAATTGTAGTTTTTAACCAGTGACTTGTGCATAGTGCTAACACACCAAATTAGCCTTTCATTTGCTAAAAATAAATGATACTTCAATATTCATCAAAAAATAGATGTAGGGACTGGGTTTGAGCACTTCTGCTACAAGATGAGTGGACTCGAGCCCAACTAGCCCAATACAATAAATTTATAGATAGTAGGTTTAAGAACTAGGTCTTAGTAAGGATTACAACAACTAGACATAGTTATGAATGGATTGAATAACAAAGGTTTCCAAACATGGTCATAGTGTTCTTATTCTTTCTTCAGTGCTAGGTCACAAAGGTTTCCAAGATCATGCAAATTGCTACCGTATTCTCCTTTCTTTTTTCCGCCCCCTTTCCTGGGGGATTTCTCACATTATATATCCCCCTCCAATCGATTTTGGCCCTCTATCTGTTGATCATGCAAGTCACTACTCGAGTGCTTGTCACATCAGCCACCTTTCCAAACCTCCAGTGAGTTGCAGCAACCAAGACCGCACTGTTTAGGGGTCATTTCCTCATTAATGCGGCCAGAACATTAGTTGTGGGCATTTAATGCGGAGGTGACAGTTTCTCCTTGAATTGTTCCTACACCGTGCTCCCGTGGCTGTCCTACAGTGCTTGTCCTTTTTCTTGGGACGCTCTGGGAGGCTGCCGTTGATGGCGGGCCGTTCTTCCCTACTAGGATATGGGTTGGCTAAGGACAGGATTGTCCTTGGCTACGTTTCCAGGCCACCTGGACTTTCTTTATTCGTCCTCGGTCATTTCTTCCTCCTCGGCATGGGCCTTGGGCTTAATATGAGATGGGCCGGGGTTGTCAAAATTTTTGACCCCACAATTTGAAATTAAGGTCGAAGGAGGCTGTGTTCCGTGCGCTTGTCTCCATCGACTTCAGAAAACAACACCAGTTTACTTGCGATATTAGAATTATTAAAACAATATTTTTTTTGTTTACCTTTCTACCATTGGGAACTATTCGATGTAATGCAACAAGAAATTCTGTGTCCTTGTTTACGTTATTATGAGAAGAGAAAAAAATGCTAGTTTTAAAACATATCATATGGGACAATTATTCTGAAGCGTAAAGATTCAGATCTATCAGATCTATATTTCTTTGAAGCGAAAATCATCAAGAGTGGTTTCTTAAAAATAAATAAATAATAAATAAAAAAAAAAAAAAAAAAAAATTTCTCTTTTCTTGTATTTCCATAGCAACGAAACCCATAAAATCAGTCAGATTTACAAACACAAAGACATGCCTACAGATTTACAAAACACAAAGACATTCAACAATTACTCTGTCATTCTTTCATATTTCCATTACAAACACAAAGACCTTCAAGGATTCAAAATACCTTCGACAAACCCAAAGTCCTTACACGCCTTAATCGAAATTTACAGACCCAAGCAAACCCAAAAAGCAAAAACCCAATCTAACCATCTAGATCGAAGATAGAGAAAGGGAATAGATCTGGAAATTCAAAACACAAATTTCTGAGAGAGAGAGAGAGAGAGAGAGAGAGAGAGAGAGAGAGAGAGAGAGAGAGAGAGAGAGTTGGATGGAGACGATGAGTGAAGAGGGGTTCGAAGAATGGGACGCAAATTTCTTGGATCAACTCATACACGTAGAGGAACTCGCACTAACCTCTACAAAACAACAACAACAACAACAACAACACGTACAACAACTTCTTCTTCTCAAACAAAACTCCTCGAACCCTACACTATTCGATACCGATTCCGAGAAATTGAGGCAGTTCTTCTCTAAATTTCGGCGAGATCGAGACCGAACCAATTAGATTTGACTCCACCACTGAGCTCCACTGTCACTGGCCTTGCGTTGTGCCGTCGTCGGCCATACTGCTGCCAGCAACCGATCACAGCATTTCTCTAACCCAGATCAAGCCGATCTCAACCTCTTCCTATCTCAAACCCAGATCAAACCCATCACACTCGACTTCACAAACCTCACCACCAACAGCTTCGTCGTTTCAGCGATGGATTTGAAGGGAAAGCTCACCTTCAGTCAACCCGTAGAGAGAGAGCTTGAGAGATTCCAATTGTTATTTTGGGTAAATTTGGGTTTGAAATGAGAATGTGAATGTGAAAGGATTGTAAATTTGGGTTTGAAATGAGAATGAGAGATTCCAATTGCATCTGTAAATTTGGATGAAGGTGTGTAAGGACTTTGAGTTTGTTGAAGGTGTTTTGAATCTTTGAAGGTAGGAGGGACTAACGGGTTAAAAGTTTCTAGGTTCTTCATGTTCTTCCAAAAAAAAAAAAAGAGAAGAAACAAAATTAATTTAATTCTTTTCTTTTCTTTTTTAAAAAATAAGAAGGTTAGAAATTTTTTTATTATTTTATTTGATGTGGCTTTTTTGATATGTAAATTACTGCGAAATAAAAGGACAGGAACCTATGTGGCATGGGTGATGAGTGCCACGGTGGATTTTTAATAATATTTTAATTCTTCCATTAGCCACCTCAAATATTTCCGTCTGTTGACTGACGGAAAAAACGAAAATAACACGCGTTAATTGGTTTAGAGAGTAAAAGTGGTGAAATAAAAATGTAAGGACCAACATAGAAAAAAGAGGAAACATACGGTCAGGAGCTAGCGTAAAAGGCCAGATTTACGCCACCAATCAGTGTTTGCCATGTCATACATTTAATGAAAAACCAATACACCCTAGCACACACAATTATATTCCTCACACACGTATCAAAGAGCAAACTCTATCAAACACGCCTAAACCTATTTCATCTACTCCTCTGCTCTTACCACCGGACTAAAGCTCCACCCCGCCACTGGTGTCGCCCACACGTCGTTTTGGAGCTAGCGCCACTGCACCGAACCTCAAGGTTTGTTCTGATTTCTGTTTATTGTTTGATAGTTATTTCCCCAAACTTTGGGTTTTGAAATTTTGATGGGTTTGGGTTATTTTTTGGATATCAATTTGTTCATAATGATATGGGTTTTGTTGATTTGGTATGGATTTTGCTTTTTTTCTTTTTTTTCTTTTTGTAGTATTTTCATGGGCTTTGGTTGGATTCTTAAGCGGCAGGTTTAAACCTAAAAAATCTTATTCTACGAAATGAGTTTGCTGGCAAAGAGAGTGCCGTTTCATGTAATTCTAAGCCTTAATGACAGAATTTGCTATTATCTGCTACCTTAAATGAAAAAATAAATCATCTTGCTAAACTTAGTTTAAAGAATCCTATTATGATTGGCCTTGATGACAAGAAGATACAGTCTGTATTATCATCTGAAGGATACAAATAACATGTTGGAAACCATGTTAAATCTGGAGGGAGGATGCAAGTAACTAGTTTCTCTAGAATGCCTAATACTGAAAAAATATCAGCTTTGAAAGTTATTTGAACCGGGGTCATTTAATTGTGACCAATATGATGGTATTGGGACCATCTACAAAACTTCTTATGGTTCCCTCACTAATCTGCGTTTTTTTAGTAACATAATGTTTTCAATAAGTTTTAGCTCAAATGACACCCTGTAAGTACTAAGTACAAGATGATGGGTAATGTGGTGGGTTGGGAGTGTGTGTTACTTACCAGTTAAAAGAAAATAAAAGCATTAAATTAGAACCTGTATTAAATTAGAGGGATGGATACAAGTTTCTCAAGCATATGAATATTTAAATCCACAAATTTCATGCCCATGTGCATACATTTTCCACTCTTAAATTCATGCATAACATGTATGTATGTATTTGCATTTGTGTGTATTTTTTATAAAGCACTACTTTGAAAGTTCTCTGTTTTGCAAAGAACCTGCTTGTTTACAAAATTTAGATGGCTTTCTGTGTCTCATTCTTGGTTCTTTCTTTCCTTTTTAATTGTTATCTTCTAAGAGAAAATTTGCACTTTGGCACTTGCTTTCAGGTTTATATACGAGGATTGGTCCATGCCTCACACCGTAGCAAAATTGAAGTACCCGTACTATTGGGATGAACACTGCTTCCAAATTCCAATCACTTCCTAAAGATGAATTGTAGTTTTTAACCAGTGACTTGTGCATAGTGCTAACACACCAAATTAGCCTTTCATTTGCTAAAAATAAATGATACTTCAATATTCATCAAAAAATAGATGTAGGGACTGGGTTTGAGCACTTCTGCTACAAGATGAGTGGACTCGAGCCCAACTAGCCCAATACAATAAATTTATAGATAGTAGGTTTAAGAACTAGGTCTTAGTAAGGATTACAACAACTAGACATAGTTATGAATGGATTGAATAACAAAGGTTTCCAAACATGGTCATAGTGTTCTTATTCTTTCTTCAGTGCTAGGTCACAAAGGTTTCCAAGATCATGCAAATTGCTACCGTATTCTCCTTTCTTTTTTCCGCCCCCTTTCCTGGGGGATTTCTCACATTATATATCCCCCTCCAATCGATTTTGGCCCTCTATCTGTTGATCATGCAAGTCACTACTCGAGTGCTTGTCACATCAGCCACCTTTCCAAACCTCCAGTGAGTTGCAGCAACCAAGACCGCACTGTTTAGGGGTCATTTCCTCATTAATGCGGCCAGAACATTAGTTGTGGGCATTTAATGCGGAGGTGACAGTTTCTCCTTGAATTGTTCCTACACCGTGCTCCCGTGGCTGTCCTACAGTGCTTGTCCTTTTTCTTGGGACGCTCTGGGAGGCTGCCGTTGATGGCGGGCCGTTCTTCCCTACTAGGATATGGGTTGGCTAAGGACAGGATTGTCCTTGGCTACGTTTCCAGGCCACCTGGACTTTCTTTATTCGTCCTCGGTCATTTCTTCCTCCTCGGCATGGGCCTTGGGCTTAATATGAGATGGGCCGGGGTTGTCAAAATTTTTGACCCCACAATTTGAAATTAAGGTCGAAGGAGGCTGTGTTCCGTGCGCTTGTCTCCATCGACTTCAGAAAACAACACCAGTTTACTTGCGATATTAGAATTATTAAAACAATATTTTTTTTGTTTACCTTTCTACCATTGGGAACTATTCGATGTAATGCAACAAGAAATTCTGTGTCCTTGTTTACGTTATTATGAGAAGAGAAAAAAATGCTAGTTTTAAAACATATCATATGGGACAATTATTCTGAAGCGTAAAGATTCAGATCTATCAGATCTATATTTCTTTGAAGCGAAAATCATCAAGAGTGGTTTCTTAAAAATAAATAAATAATAAATAAAAAAAAAAAAAAAAAAAAGAAGCATTAATGCAATTCTGCTCACAGTACATAATTGTCCTTTACAATTGACCAAAAAAAACGCTCCCTAATATTCATGGTAAAACCAAACACAAAGAGGGCTAAAACCCAAAAAAATCAAGACAATAAAAAGAGAGGATATGAAGGTTGATGCTTCTCTAAACAGTTAGTACTTAGAACATAACAGGGATGCTATAATCATCCCTTCTTTTTAGTCAAGCTTCACCGTTCAGCCTCTCCCTCTACAACCAGAACACAGAACTCTGAACCAAGCATCTCATGTATATCAAGATTCAAAGAGCTACTCAGGTGCATGGTATCCATGATCACTTCGATGGTTATATTGAAGCCTTAAAGTAGATAATACCCGGACAGCATTTGCAATCCTACATATGCTCTGCCTTGTCTCTATCAGAGTGTATGTTTGTTCTTGCTCTTCAAGACTAATGGAATTTTTATTAGACTTAATATTCTGTTGCTCAAGTTTTCTTGCTTGATCCTCTACCATATCATCTTTGGCTTCAACATGTTCACCAACCCAAATGAATCCATTACATCCGAGTATTAAGTCAACTCCGCACTGTTCTAGATGGTGGAAATGCTGCTTGCGTCTCCTCACTAGATAAGGAGGAACTGTGAGCAATTGACCCCTCTCAAGCTGTCATGAAAAAATTACGATCATTAACAGATAAAAGGCTATGAAACTGAACCAACCACAGACACAACAATGAAAAAGATGCTAGAAGGAGTTATTTAGCTTGAAAAAAAAAAAAAAATACTGCTAGAGAACCTTTAGCTGCTTCAATTCATCATGTGAGTAAATTGATGCGTTGCACACCTAGAGTTGCTCTAGAAGTAAAAACTCTAGCTCCAGAAATAAGAGTGAGGGATGGAATGCCGAATGCACTTGCTTTTTAAAATTTAGGAAAATGTATCTTATAAAACAAAATCTTTATTTCCTTGCACTACAAATTTCAACTATTAAGATATTTAATAGAAGGAACCTATCCGGAACTTTTTTGTGAGTTTCAACTGCTCTTGCTTCTTCTATGTAAAACGAGCTAGTCAACAATTATTTCCTTCTTCACGTTCTACATCTGAATGTAGAAGTTTATAAATTATGAAGAAGACAAACCTTGCCATACTTCTGACTTCTTGCTTGGAGGTGTAAGCCATCCTGCTGGATTCCACAGACTTCAGCTTGGGAAAAGAAGTAAAATTTGTCAAAAAAGATTGATCATTAATTCATGCTTGCTAGAACAGGTCAATGATGAGAAGTGTGTGTAAGACATATATAAGTAGTTATAGAATAATTGAAATTCTAGATGGATTCAGAACATCCTCTAAGTTGTTCTTTGAAGAACACATTACCCTTCTGAATTACATCATTAGATAGCATCTTCTAATGCCATTAGAAAACATCAAACATAGGATTGCTTACCTAGTGAGCATCGTTAACAGGGATATGAAATGTGCTATTAGAATATATTTTAAACTCTTGAGGCTTTCCAGGGTACGTCTCATGTGAAGCCGATGCAAGATACAAAGTGCCACTTAAAGATTCAGAAAATCAAGCTTTATATCAGCATAAACCTTTCACATATCTCTGAACTAATTGAGATAGAACTCTAAAATCTACAATTGGAGAGCTCGTCAATTTATCAGGCTGTTTTAATTCATCATTCACATCAAATCCTAAAGATCCAAAATCTTCAAATGATATCATCAAGGCCAATCATAACAGGATTCTCTAAACTAAGTTTGGCAAGATGATTTGCTTTTTCATTTAAGGTAGCAGATAATAGCAAATTTTGTCATTAAGGCTCAGGATTACATGAAACGACACTTTCTTTGCCAGCAAACTCATTTGGTACAATCAGATTTTTTAAGGTTTAAACCTACCACTTAAGAATCCAATCAAAACCCATGAAAATACTACAAAAAAAAAAAAAAAGCAAAATCCATACTAAATCAACAAAACCCATACCAATATGAACAGATTGATATCCAAAAAATAACTCAAACCCATCAAAATTTCGAAACCCAAAGTTTGGAGAAATAACTAATCAAACAATAAACAGAAATCAGAACAAACCTTGAGGTTAGGTGCGGTGGCGCCAGCTCCAGAACGACGAGTGCGGCGACGCCAGCGGCGGGGTGAAGCTCTGGTATGATGGTAAGAGCAGAGGAGAGTAGATGGAATAGGGCTAGGCATGTTTGATAGAGTCTGCTCTCAATACGTGTGTGAGGAATATAATGGTGTGTGAGAGGGTGTATGGGTTTTTTATTAAATGTATGACGTGGCAAACACTAATTGGTGGAGTAAAACCCTAGGAATTGAAAGTGCATGAAAAATAATGGTTTTCCTAATGAGAATGGGTTTCGTAAGCCGACACGGACTTCTTCCTCTCTCTATAATATAAAGAGAAACGATGAAAACAACTACAACGTAGCTCAAACTCCAAAGACAGCTATGGGTTTCTTCAAGGCCTCTCTCTGCTTCTTTGCTCTCCTTATTTTGTTGCCATTCCTTTCAGCTTCATCCACAGTTAAGCAAACTTACATCGTCCACATGAAACACCAAGACAAGCCTCCTTTCCCTTACGCCACTCACCACGACTGGTACTCCGCTCAGCTCCGATCCCTCTTTGACTCCGATTTCTCTCTCCTTTACACTTACACCGACGCATTCTATGGCTTCGCTGCCAAACTTGACCCGGACCAAGCCGAAGCACTCCGCCGATCCGACTTAGTCCTCGGTGTTTACGAAGACACCCTCTATCCCCTCCACACCACTCGCACCCCCGAGTTCCTCAGCCAGAACACTCAGTTCCTCGAACAAGCCTCTCACGACGTTATTATCGGTGTCCTAGACACAGGTATCTGGCCCGAGTCTAAAAGCTTCGACGATTCGGGTCTACCAGAGATTCCGACCCGTTGGCGAGGCGAGTGCGAACCCGGACCCGATTTCAGACCACTGTTTGTAACAAAAAACTCATCGGCGCACGAAGCAGGTTATCAGATGGCCACCGGTGGACGACTTTTGAAGAAGGCCGTGTCACCTCGCGACCAAGATGGTCATGGGATCCAATAATGTCATTGGATTTGTTGATCTATTCCAGGTGTGTCCGTGGCTTGCCCGATTTATAGGCGGTTTACTTTTGTTTTTTTAGGGAGTATAGACGGTTTACTTAGTTTCTGTAGGTGACAAATGTGCTAGAAGACAGTTTTTACAAAAAGCTAATATCGGTACAAATTAATTAAAGTGACTCATCAACAGTTTTGGAAAAGAAAATATTATTCTTTATATAACTCATCCTCTATTACCTCTTTAAATCTTTTTAGTTATTACCTTTTAATTCCGAGAACAATTATGGAAAAGAGCATATCATTATTCACTTACTATGTTTAAAACTATTTTTTTTTTCCAACTTTTTTTTTTTTTTTAATTCTTTTCTTTTTTTGGTTCCCCCACTACATAGAGTTTTGGTCGTGGCGATGTCCTTATTCCAAGGACACTTTGGAGGTAGTTTAAACATAGTATAATTCTAATTATTAGGCCATTGCACAGCCAAAAAAAAAAACTTTGCTATTCGTTCCCCCACTATATAGAGTTTTGGTCGTGGTGATGTCCTTACTCTAAGGACACTTTGGAGGTAGTTTAAACATAGTATAATTCTAATTATTAGGCCGCAGCCCAAAAAAAAAAAAAAAAACAAACTTTGCTATACGTGTTTCAATCCATAAACATAACAATTTGTCTGCCTACGTGTTTCAATTTGTATGCCTATTTTTTTGATGGGTCGTCTACCTAAATTTGTATCTACATTAGCTAATATTTTGTTTGGAGGGGGCATAAAAAAAATTATTGATATTGTTTGTTATAATTAGAATTCTACAATACAAACCAACACTCTTCTAATCCATCCTAGGTTTCCTAGGAACACAACCTAGCAGGTAAGAGAATCAGTAATGTTTTTATCTAATTTTTCTTTTAGGTACAATGATATTTTATAATATTCCTCACTTAATGTCACATATAATCTGGTATATAGAGTAGATAATTGAAGGTGCTCTACAACCATCAAAATCTAAACCTTCCAAAGGTGTTGTTTTACAAATATTAGAATCTAAATCTATAGCTACAAAGAACTAGGTATGTGTGTGTGTGTGTGTTTTTTTTTTTCATATGAGTTTGTCTAATTCTATGTTTTTTAATTCTTTAGTTTGATTTCAAAAATATGTGCATGTTTATGATTCCTTTTTGTGGTAATTAGTTTCTATAGTCTAAAGGGTAGGTTTTTGTTTGCTTTTTATGTCAGAACATCCTCCTTCCTCCGTTGTAAGTATTGAATTTTAAACAAAAAATATTTTAAACTAAAATTTTTACTTATCAATTTTTATGTTAGAATATATTCATGAACTTTGAGGTTTGTAAGATTTATAGTTGGAGTTTGTGCAAGTATTTGGTCAAGAATATAATTATGTGCTCTCTATTGTGTGGGCTAATGATAATTTTGTTAGAGAAGCTTAAAATGTAATATCAACTTTCCCATTATTTTTATTTTTTTATGAGAGTAGACCACAAACAAAGAAGTTCTATTCTATTCAAAATTTACAATCAACTTTCTTCTTCTTTTCTTTCAATCTATAAACGTCTCACACAACTTTCATCCGCCAACTTCGTATTAGCTAAAATCATATTACATGTTTAATGTCTATTTCAGTGCAGAGATTTGTATGTAATGTTTCTTATTGGCAGATTTATGAACACTGAGAATACGCTCTATTAGCTTGAACTCATGCCTATAACAAAAACTACTCAAAAAAGAGATAAACCCATGCATTGCACGGGTTAGCGACTAGTAACATATTATTTCTTTGGTAAAACGTATTTTTTAAGGAATAATGGAAGGACATAAACATTTTCTATATAACATTTGTTTTGCACATAGTAGAGGGTTGCATGGCAAAACAATTTCAGACATTTCATGAAGCCATGGCAAGCTACCTTTGGACATTTGTTGAGAGAAGCAAGGTCATACAAGCACATGCACTTCTCACAGATGGAGCAAACTCTTAAAGACTTCAAATTTGGAAAGGGGAATTGCGACACACTATGCTTTCCGTATTGTTTCTAAGACAATTTGGATAAAGGAAGTCTCACCAATTCCAAGTGATACTTTGCAATTGTTTTTACCTAATTATGCAATAAAATTCTATCTTCGCTATCAAAACAAAAATAAAAAAGTTATTCTTTTTTTACTTTAACTTTTAATTTCATGAACACATTCTATTTGAAATCGTCTATTTAATTTTTACTATAGTTTTTTCGTTTTAATAAAATTTTATAATATATTTAAAGGTATTTTTATCCTTTTTAAGGAATTTCTATGCAATTGATTTAATTTCTCTTTATTGTATGTGATTTTGCCTTATATTTGTTTTACTAATCTTCTATTAGTTTTTCTCCAAAAAAAAAAAAAAAAAGATGTTCTATGTTTTAATGATATTCTATGTTATATTTAGGCCAACAATTTAAGTAAACTAACAAGTAATGACACTCATAGTGACACCAAGGAATTGTAAAAAGTAATAAAAATTTAAAAACAACTTACAATACATAAAATTAATCCTATTTTATTGTGAAGATAAATTTTTGTGAAAATTTGTTATATAGAGTCTGTTAATAACTGCCCTCCTATTTTATTGGGCTTTGGGCTTCCTCCAGGACATTGATAAGTCCGAGGAGGAGCAAATAGTTGTTAGAGATTCCCAGTTAAAGTCCCATAAGTAGGGAATGAATGGAAGATGATCCGAGGAGGAATTCCTCCTCGAATACGACGAATGTAGTCCAAGTGTGTACTCTAGCAATTAGAGTGACCCTCTAAAAGGCTCCAGCGATAGGAATGTGCCTCATGAACATACGAGAAAGAAGGAAACTCAAAAATATATAAGGAAAAGTTGCTACCACCGCATTAAATGCATTGCAGCTACTTTTCTGGCTGCATTTATGTAGAAAAGACCTCTGAACAGTGCTGCCTTGGCTACCACAACTCACAGAAGGCTAAAAGAGGTGTCTGATGGGACGAGTACTCAAGTAGTGACTCAGATGACCAACAAGTGTAGGATCAAGATGACCCAAAAAGAGCTATATAATGTGAGAGACCCTTCATGAGAAGAGGATGGGAAAATAGAGAGAGAAAATATTATAACAATCTAAATCATTCTGATATCCAAGAGTGACCATTATATACAGGTCTGACCTCCTCGGACTGAAAGTCCATTGATATCAGCATCCTTTATTTGTGTTTGATCGTCATGCAATTCAATACTAGTCATTGTTCAACTCATTAGAACCTAGTTCTTTAACCCATTCTCTACAAATTTATTGTATTGGGCTCACTGGGCCAAGGCTCCATATGTTTTGGGCTTGGGCTGCAAATTGTGACCCTACAGTAAGTTTATACCAACTCTTAAAAGATTTTTGTTTTTTTTTTTGGAGAAACCAACTATTAAAAGATGAGTTGTTGTGGTTGATTGTGTTTTCTTCTACCAAAATATAATTGAGGTGATTCTTCTAATCTAAGAGTCATGAATAATAACCCAAAAATAAGATTTTCCTCTAAATCAAAATTGAGGCCAAATGGCTAATGTGAACAAAAAAAAAAAAAAAAATTGTTATCAACAATTTATCATCAAATTAATGCTAAAAAGAAGATTGTCCTCGAAATCAAAATTAAAGGATGAAAACAACATAAAACCATTGGAATTCATATATGATATACAAAATTGGAACCCACTTTATCTTTATAGTTAACTAAAACAATTAATATTAATAAAAATAAGGGAGATTGTGAGAGAAGAATTATAAAAAGAAAAATCTAACATGCACATACTACAGTTCATAACAAAAAAATTTATATGATATAAAAAATAATGTAAAATCACCTCTAACCATATTTAACGGTTGATTCTAAAAGTATAAGCATATAAATTGGATAAAACTTAAGGAAATTAGGTTAGCAAAAGGCAAAACAAATACACAAAATCTATTTAATTTGATGAAAAATACATACCTCTACAAGATTGTTGTAGGTAGAAAATTGTATGGTTGGTAGTAAAAAATCATGATTTTATCATATATATATATATATATATATATACACACTCTAAGTCGTAGAAGCTGATATGAACAAAAAGTCTCCACATTGAAGTTCATATGAAAAAAAATTGTGCTATGATGAGAGGAAATAGCAAAATCTAAATTAATGTCTATCATAAAATTTGTAGATAAAAACAAAAAATTGTATTCCGCACAAGTCAATTTTATATTAATTGGATATTATTTATTATTCAATCCATAAACTTATATGAATATTGTGGGGGCCAGTTAGCCAGAAGGTACTGTTAAAACTGTACATATTGGGCCTATGGCCCAGTCCGAGGATATTTACTTATCCGATGATGGTCAAATAATGTTATTATAGGAATAGTAGAAGAAGAAGAGATAAGGATTGTACATGATAGTCCAAAATATGTCCGAGGAGAAAAGTTATATCGTAAATGTGGATCTGAGGTTAGTAGGAATGTCCTATTGTTCTAAACATCCTTCAAGGTTGCATCACGGTTAGAAGTCAGACATTGGATAAGAGAGGAGTAGAGGAAGGCAACAAATATCTACAAAAACTGCTACCTCCATATTAAATGCATCCTAGCTAACTCTCTGGCCGCATTAATGTGAAGGTGGTACCTGAACAGTGGTGAAGCAGCCTTACAGCTGCTAGTTGAAGGTTCTGGGAGGTGTTGGATGGGACAAGAAGGAGTTCTTAGAACCTAACCTATACGTGTACGGTAGGGATGATACCAAAAATTATAGTATATAGCATGGATAGGTGGCCAAAAAGAAGGGATCGAAAAAAAAAAAAAAAAAAATCCTTGTAATAATCCTTTTAACTCTTGTAACCTTGATCATCAATTTGACATTATAACAGAGCTCCTCGAACTATGCCGAGGACAAATTTTCTTACCTTACTTATGTTTGATTCTCTTAAATAAACAACTGTTACTGTCTTTTTTACTGAATAGAACTAGTTCTTTTACCCACGCTCTATAAATTTATTGTTTGGGCTCATTGGGCCAAAACCCAATCCTATATTGGGTCAAATCCAAATTCAGTCCTTACAATTGGCACCATCTGTGGGAAGAATTTGGTCTATTCTGAAAGTATATTGAGTGCAACGTTTAAGATGGAAAAAGCAGGTCCACACCAGGTGGATGCGAATCTACACCAAGCAGAATCAAGGGGGTCTCAACATAGCAATCCGTGTATGAGCCTCGAACGGAGTGGAGATCGTGAGGGAAATGTGCACACAGCGTATACTAGTAAAAGCCAGTCTCGAAGGAAGAGCCGTGTTTCCCATGCAAAGAACATTAGAGACATGCAACGTGAGATCGATGAATTAAAAAGGGAATTGTGCCACGCACGGCGAAGACATTTATCGCTTAACTCCGAGCTGTCCTCCGAGAAGACAAATGGTGCTAGTTATAGACAGAGGTCCAGAACTCCGCCCAGCTAGTCTTTCTCCTACGATGAGGAGTACCACCATAGACATAGATATAAAAGCCCACCTCGTAAAGGCCTGGGAAATGATGCCATAAGCAAGGCATTAAGTCAAATCTCTAAATCACCCTTCACAAGAAACATAGAAGGCGCGAGGCTTCCTCGGCGATTCCATCAACCCACGCTCACCATTTATAATGGTCGAACAGATTCGGTGGAACATGTCAGTCACTTCAATCAAAGGATGGCAGTTCATTCCAAGGATGAAGCTTTGATGTGTAAGGTCTTTCCATCTAGTTTTGGCCCTGTGGCGATGAGGTGGTTCGATGGATTAAGGGTGAATTCCATTGACTCCTTTAAGAAGCTCATCCGGGCCTTTGGCACTCACTTTATCACTTGTAGTAGGGTTCCTCGGCCTTTGGGTTCCTTATTGTCTATGTCCATGCGGGAGGGGGAGACTTTGAAGACATACTTGGATAGATACTAGGAGATGTTTAACGAAATAGATGGAGACTATGATGATGTGACCATTAGTACTTTTAAGACTGGCCTCCCAGCCGAGCATGATTTGAGGAAATCTCTGACTGGTAAGCCTGTTACCAATGTGCGCCAACTTATGGATCAGATTAACAAGTACAAAAGGGTAGAAGAAGACCAACTGCAAGGGAAAGGAAAGGCTAAGGTGATCCCTCAAGAGATGAGAGATTTCAAGTCGGACCAGTACAATAATAACCAACCTCGGAAAGACTTTGTTGGGCAGCCAGGATCTGCCAACACCCAGGTGGTTAATGTTGTGTTCCGAGAACCAGCACAACAGGTTCTGGAGAAGATTAAAAACGAGTTGTTCTTCAAATGGCTGAATAAGATGGTAGGAGATCCTATGAGGCGTAATCAAAGCCTTTATTGTTAATATCATTAGGACCATGGACACACCACCGTGGATTGCAGAAACTTGTGGGACCATTTAGACCAACTGGTCCGAGAAGGGAAATTAAAGCAACTCTTGCATCATTCTAGTGGTCGGGGGAGCCAAATGGGTTCGGAGTTTCGGGGAGATGCTTCTTTGAGACTCCCTCTAGGCACCATAAATGTCATATTTGTTGCCCCAGGGAGGATCGGATCTTGCCCCTCCAGAGTAATGTCAGTATCTCGTTACCTAGTTAAGGAATCCAGTTCAATGCCAAAGAGAGTCAAGATGGGCATCCCACTGGCGTTAGGTTTTTCATATGAGGACAAACTTGGAACCATACGGCCTCACGATAATGCTTTGGTGGTTACACTTAGAATTGGTGGGTACGATGTGAAAAGGGTGATGATTGACCAGGGTAGCGGAGCTGAAATTATATATCCTGACCTATACAAGGGGCTAAATTTGAAACCTGAGAATTTAACAGCCTACAGTTCTCCTCTGGTCAATTTTGAAGGTAAAATGGTCATTCAAAAAGGTCAGATCAGACTATTGGTACAGACTGGCTCGGATGTGGTGGAGGTGGACTTCATTGTGGTAGATGATTTCTCTCCATATACGGCCATTATGGGTAGACCTTAGCTTCATACCCTGGGAGTTGTCTCCTCCACTCTTCACCAGAAGGTGAAATATCCCTCTAGAGGCCAGGTTTTGGAAATATTAGGAAGTCAGTCTACGGCTAGGTAATGCCTGGTAGCGGCCATCCAACATCGACTTGAGGCTGAAATCTCAGCCACTGCTGAGAATGGTTTATAGCGATCAGAAACTCCGACGTTGCTCTTCAATAGACCAGCCGACGAAGCAAAATGTGAAGATCTAGAAAAGGTAATTGTTGGTGATGATTCGGAGAAGTTCTTTCAGGTTGGGGCTCAACTGCCTCTATAGGAGAGGGAGCAATTGGTTGAATTTCTTAGAAAAAATGTTGATGTGTTTGCGTGGAACGCACAAAGCCCCGGGTGTAGATCCAGGCTTCATTTGTCATCATTTGAATGTTAACCCTTCCATCACTCCCAAGAGACAGCCACATTGGCGTCCGTCCAAAGTGCATGTCGAAGCTGTCAGAAATGAGGTAACAAAACTCAAACAGGCAGGGGCTATCAAGGAAGTTTTCTATCCTCAGTGGCTAGCTAACACGGTGGTGGTGTAAAAGAAAAATGGGAAATGGCGCGTGTGTGTGGACTTCACAGATCTCAATAAGACTTGTCCAAAAGACCCTTTCCCTATGCCTCGGATAGATCAATTGATGGATGCGACGATAGGCCATCCTCGGATGAGTTTCCTGGATGCCTTTCAAGGATATCACCAGATACCACTAGCACTGGACGATCAGGAAAAGACAGCTTTTGTCACTCCCACTGGAAACTATCATTACAAAGTGATGTCCTTTGGTTTGAAAAATGCAGGGTCTACTTATCAGCTGATGATGACTAAAATGTTTGAACCACAGTTGGGCAGGAGCATTGAAGTCTATATTAATGATATGGTGGTAAAAAGTAAGGTGGTGTCTGAGCATGTGGGAGACCTCACGAACATTTTTTAAATTCTGAGGAAGCATTAGTTGCGTCTAAATGCTTCCAAGTGTTCGTTTGGTGTAGGTTCGAGTAATTTTTTGGGTTACATGGTGACTCACAGGGGAATTGAGGTGAACCCTGATCAGATTAAGGCCATTAACAGCTTGCAACCACCTCAAAATTTCAAGGAGGTCCAGAAACTGACTAAGATAACTGCTGCTTTGAATTGATTTATATCTAAGTCAGTAGACCCTTCTTCTTTTTGCTGCATAAATGGAAAGGATTTGAATGGACCGAGAAGTGTGCTATAGCATTTCAACAGCTTAAAGAGTACCTATCTCGGCCACCCATCATGTCCACTCCTGAGGTGGATGAAGTTCTGTTTGCCTACTTGGCGGTAGCCCCTCATGCGGTAAGTTTTGTTTTGATACGAGTAGACAGTGGCATACAACGGCCAGTCTATTACGTGAGCAAGTCACTTCATGAAGCCGAGGTGAGTTATTTACCACTGGAGAAGGCCATCTTGGCAATAGTGCATGCTACACAAAAACTTCCCCATTACTTCTAGGCACACACCGTGGTTGTTCTAACTCAGTTTCCGCTCAAGTCAATACTTCAGAGCGCGGATTATACTGAGAGGATTGCCAAATGGGGCACGATTCTAGGAGCTTTTGATATCAAGTATATACCTCGAACCTCTGTAAAAGGCCAGGTCCTCGCCGACTTAGTAGCCGAGTTTGCTAAACTTCCTGAAGAAGTAGAGTTAAAGCAGCATGGCATAGATGAAAAATCGGTTGGCCCGATCTCCACACAAGACCCCTCACCATGGAAAGTATATGTGGATGGAGCAACAAACCAGCAGGGATCAGGAGTGGGGTTGGTTCTAGTATCTCTTAAGAAGATCACCATTGAAAAATCATTGAGGCTGGGGTTCTCGGCTACAAATAATGAAGCAGAATATGAAGTTTTGCTGATGGGAATGGCAATGGTTCAGAAAATGGGTGGAAAAGCAGTAGAAATGTTTTCAGATTCAAGACTGGTCGTAGGCTAGGTAAAGGGGGAATTGGAAGCTCGGGATGCCAGAATGCAGGAATATTTGGGTTAAGTTAGGCACATACAAACAAAATTTGAATCTTTCGACTTATCGCATGTTCCTAGAAGTGGAAATACCCATGCAAATTCCCTGGCTACCCTTGCCACTTCCTCGGCACAAGATTTACCCTGAGTAATACTTGTCGAAGACCTATGCATCCCTACCCCAATAAAGAGAGACTTGCTCCAAGTCCATCAAATCAAGGTAGAGTCAAGCTAGATGGATCCTATACTGCTATTCCTTGAAAAGGACATATTGCCTAAGGAGAAGTTAGAAGCTGAGAAAGTGCGAAGGAAAGCTCCTTGGTTTTGGCTGTCCAAGGACAAAAAGTTGTACAAACGCTATTTTTCTGGACCATATCTGCTTTGTGTACATCCCAAGGCGTCAAAACTACTCCTGGAAGAACTACATGAAGGAATTTGTGGAAGTCATGCAGGAGAAAGATCTTTATCTCACCAAGCCATTACTCAAGGATACTGGTGGCCGAGCATGCAAAAGGAAGTACAAGAGTATGTTAAAAAATGTGATCAGAGTCAGAGATTCACGCCAAACATTCATCAGCCCAGAGGAGTTTTTAATTCTCTTTCTAGCCCTTGGCCTTTTACTCAATGGGACTTGGATATTGTAAGTCTTTTACCTAAAGCAGTAGGAAACAAAAAGTATTTGCTGGTTAGCACAGACTATTTCACCAAATGGGTCAAAGTTGAACCTTTGGCTAATATCAGAGATGTGGATGTCAAGAGATTTATCTAGAAGAATATCATTACTCGATTTGGGGTCCCCCATACTCTCATCTCGGACAATGGCCTTCAATTTGATAGCAAAACTTTTAGGAAATACTGTTGTGATCTGGGGATAAAGAATAGATATTCCACTCCAGCCTATCCACAAAGAAATGGGCAAGCTGAAGCTGTCAATAAGGTTATAGTGAATGGACTTAAAAAGAGGTTGGACAATGCAAAGGGAAGATGGGTGGAGGAATTACCACATGTCCTTTAGACATATCAAACAACACCCTGCCGGTCAACAGGAGAAACCCCCTTTTTAATGACGTATGGGGCCAAGGCTGTAATTCCTCTGGAGATTTGTATCCCAATGTTGAGAACAAGTGCATTCACTTCGGACGACAATGATGAGCTGCTAGAAAAGAGTTTAGATTTGATTGAAGAATGAAGAGAGAATGCAATGGTCCAACTAGCCTACTACCAGCACAAGCTCAAACAAGGTTATGATACCAATGTAAAGCTAAGGCCGTTAGCACCAGGAGATTTGGTATTAAGAAAAGTTTTGGGTACTGCCAGGAATCCAGCCTAGGGAAAGTTAGGGCTTAATTGGGAAGGACCGTATTGCATCACTTCGGTGGCAGGAATAGGTGCGTACTATTTGGAGGATCTAGATGAAAAAACTATACTCCATCATTGGAATGTAAAAAACCTAAAGAGGTATTATTATTAATAAAAATAGCCCTGTTTAGTTCCTTTTTAATTCATTCCAATCATATATCATGTGTTTCCCTATCAATTGAAGTATTAAACAAAAACTAAGTCATGTCAGAATCCTCGGACCACAGACTTAGTGGAAATTAATACCCATTGACATCTATTGAAGTATTAAATAGAAACTAAGTCATGTCAGGTTCCTCGGACCACAGACTTAGTGGAAATTAATACCCATTGACATCTATTGAAGTATAAAACAGAAACTAAGTTATGTCAGATTCCTCGGACCATAAATTCAGTGGAAATTAATACACAATGGCACCTATTGAAGTGTTAGTCAGACTTTAGCCAAAGCATTTAAAAGAAGTAAACTCCTAATTCCTCTCTTGGATCACATGGTTTGTTATCATCCAGCAAAAATGTAAACCGAAGTAAGTCCATGAGCATCACTTAAAGCATTTTAGGGTGCCCTGGACTTGGCTGTTGTTTGGTCAAACGTTTGAATATTTTCTCAAAATTAGAAAACTTGTTAGATTTGATAGATCCAAAGTATGTCTTGATAGTAATGTGGATTTAATAGTCTTAATCTACTCTGATTCTCATTTAAAAATATGTAAAAACTGAGTTTTCCCTTGTGTAAGCAACTTCGCACTCTTATGGCATATGATTATGTTCAAACAAAGAACAGTCAAAATGAAAATTGCATAAATGAAGAAAATAACTCATACAAATTTGGGAAAATAAAGTGCACATTTCATTAAAACATGTCTTAGAGAAAGGAAATTTCATTATAAAAATCGTAACTACATTACAAAAATGATGATTCATGGTTTCAATTTTATCTGAAGCTTATCCTTAGAGGTCTTGCTAGCTTGCTTAGCCACTTCAATAGGAATCACCTTTTATTTCTCCTTAGGGGCTTCCTCAACAGCCATGGTAACTGAAGCTAAGACCAGTTCAAAACCTTGGGAAGCTGCCCCATCTCATGGAATCTCTGTAGTCTTATCCGAGGGCCTATCCACTTCAGAAGAGACTTCCTTAGAGGCTTCAGATTCTTTTGCTTACTCCTGCTGACTGGGAGAAAGAGGATCTTGAGGTTGTATTCTTTCACTAGGATTAGCAACTATAGAGGCTGCTTCACCTTGGATGGAAGGAAGGTCTGAGGCTCGTATAGCTGGTGGGAAGTAGATATTTTCTGGTTTTCTTAACTCAAAAGAAGCCTCAACCCCAGCTCGGTTGAGGGCTTCATCCCAAGTCTAAGCGCAATAGGTTCGACACACGGTTAGGACCTCTGCTCTAAGGATTTCCTTGGTCTCGGCTACTCCGACGTCGTAACCATGCTGCTCAGCCTCATCCCGAGCCTTCTCGGCCTTCATTTTTGCTTTCTCAGCCTCATCTTTTAACCTCTTGGCTTGATCTTTAAGCTTTTGGACTTCTTCTAATTTCTTCCGAAGGGCCGCTATTTGCTCTTTAGAAGAAGCCAACTGTTCCTTGGCATCACGCAGGAGCTACCTCTGATCCTCGGTTTCTTCTAGGCACCCTCCAGAGCTGATTCAGCACTTTTTATGGCCCTTTCCTCCTCGATCAGCTTGTTCCTTAGATCCTTGTTGGATTGATCAGCGATGTTGAACGACTCCACAACTGCCATGGGCCTAGTCCTCTTGTCGTCCAACTGCTGGTAGTAGGAATTGGTTATCTCCTCGACCCTAAATGTGGCTTGGACAGCCTGAAAGAAAATGGTTAGTAACCTTACAAATAACAATAAAGATATTTAAAAAAAAAAAAAAAAGGGATAACATCATACCATGCCCAAATATCTTTTGAGGTTAAGGAAAACCTCATTCTTCCTGATAGAGCACAGCTCGGCCATATCTGTGGGGAGTAGTAAAGCCTCCTCCAAAGCCAAGGCCACATGGCATCCAATGCCTCCATGGAAATCCCTGATGGATGCATTATCCCTCAAGGGTTCACCATTAAGCATAGGAGCTGGAAGTTAGGCCTGAGGCTCAAGTGGCTGATTATCTCCCCTCTCTAAGCCTCTCTACCATGCTTGTCCAGTCTTTTGCTGCTTTGCAGCCCATTGAATCTCATCTTCAGGCGCAGGGCGAGGTCTCCCAACCTCCAATACCTCCTTGCCTTTTTGCTTTCTCTTTCTCTTCAGGTCAACTAGCTTAGGTCTGGACGGTAAAGATGGTTGAGGAGGAGGAAGAGGAGATTTGGGAGGAGGAGGAGGAAGTTTGGGCTGAGTTGATTTCCTAGGTGCATCCTTCCCAGGCTGGGACTCTATTAAGTCCAGCAAACTTCTTTTAGATTTTCTTTGGATGTCCATCTCATCCAAAATGATAGCGCCCACTTGTTGTTGATGGTCAAGGTCAGCTGATGAACTCTCGGGGGATAGAGGTTGGTTGAACACCTCAAATTCATCCAAGGAGTCTGACAAATCTACAATCCCCTCTAGGTCTTCTTCTTCCTCTCATTCTTTTCTTCCTTGTCTTCCTTAAGAATTGGTTGGGATGAGGATGCTCCTACTGAAGGGATGCCCACAAAGAATGGCTGAGTAAAGGGTGTACCCTCAGGAATTGGAATGCCCTCAGGAATGACAAATCCTTCGTAGGCCACACTAATACGGGGGAGACGAGGATCATTGGCTTTTATCACACATTTGGGAGCTTGGAATGCAAAGGAAATAGGTCTGTACCTAAGGATTACGTGGCTGCTCGTAATTGACCGTCGGCTTCGTTTACGAACACCTCATGCCATAGAATTCTGTCTAGGCTCTCTCTGTTGACTAAGTTGAGCCGAGGTATGGTAGAACGTCTGTCTGCAAAATCATTAAAACGGAAGGAAATTTTGTCAGAAGCAGAAATAATGTGAAACAAAAGGGAAATATAAGCCAAGGTACATAAATTTACGACTATACCACCACCTGGTGTTCCCTCCTTAGTCAGACAGGGTAGGCCATCATATCATTCCCCAGAAAAGATTAAAAAATTCTCCTTTAGCCCTTTGTTTGATGTAAGGAGGCATTGGATTAGCCTTACTTCTGGATATCTTGACTTAAGGTAATATCTCTGCCCCGTCAAATGATGTAGGTTGTATACCCAGTTCACATCATGGTGTGTCAAATTCAAGTTCATTCTCTCATTTAGGGCTTCTATACTCCCTAATACCCTTAACATATTTGGAGCGCATTGTGTGGGAGATAGTTTAAAGAATCTTAGGTAGTTCCTTGTGATATTACCCATGGGGATTGTCATCCCTCCCTCTATGAAGGTAATCATTGGGATGACCACCTCTCCTTCTTTCCTATCGTCTACCCATTCCCCTTGGGCAGCGTATCTCATGCCCACTGTTGGTGGGATCCTGTGTTTAGCCCTAAATCTTTCTCTATCCTCCTCGGATTCAACTAAACGCTTGAACTTACCCATTTTCTAAGAAGTTTTGAAGAGAAATTAACAAGTTTGAAATGAAAAATAGAGTTGAGAAGAAAAAAGTGATGAAAAGAGAATATATGGAAAGAAACGAAAACTAAGAGGGTTCAAGGAAACTTACAGGTTTGAAAAGAAGGTCCTCGGACAAATTTTTAGTATTTGTAGATGCACAGGGAAGTGAGATAGAGTGACAAGTTCAATATATGAGCTCTAGGACTGTGTGATTATTGAAAGTAGGAAAGGGAATTGATTTGAAAAGATATTTATAGTGGCATAGAAATTACAAGCGGGAAAATTCCCGCTTGTAACCCTAGGAAATCCTCCACCGTTGGATTTGTATCGTGCTGTTGAACGTGGGAGACAAAAGTGCCGTCAAAATTTAAAGATGGCACGCTCTGGATGCCGAAGCGTCAGGAGTGTGCCTTGAGCAGATAAAAAGGTATTTGGGAGTTCGAATAGACGGGGTGAAACCATAAACCGGATGGGCAGAGGATATCAAAATCTTTCTTTCCTCCCGAGGAGTCGAAAAGTAAGATTTTGAGGGGCTATTGTGGAGGCCAGTTAGCCAGAAGGTACTGTTAAAACTATACATATTAGGCCTATGGCCTAGTCCGAGGATATTTACTTATCCGAGGATGGTCAAATAATGTTATTATGAGAATGGTAGAAGAGGAAGAAATAAGGATTGTACATAATAGTTCAAAATATGTTTGAGGAGAAAAGTTATATCGGAAATGTGGATCTGAGGTCAGTAGAAATGTCCTATCGTCCTAAACATCCTTCAAGGTTGCATCACGGTTAGAAGTCAAACATTGGATAAGAGAGGAGTAGAGGAAGGCAACAAATATCTACAAAAACTGCTACCTCCACATTAAATGCATCCTAGCTAACTCGCTAGTCGCATTAATGTGGAGGTGATACCTGAACAGTAGTAAAGCAACCTTACAGCTGCTAGTTGAAGGTTCTAGGAGGTGTTGGATTGGAAAAGAAGGAGTTTCTAGAACCTAACCTACACGTGTACGGTGGGGATGATACCAAAAATTATAGTATATAGCATGGAAAGGTGGCCAAAAAGAAGGGATCGAAAAAAAGAAATCCTTGTAATAATCCTTTTAACTCTTGTAACCTTGATTATCAACTTGACATTATAACAGAGCTCCTCGAACTGTGCCGAGAAAAATTTTTCTTACCTTACTTGTGTTTGATTCTCTTAAATGAACAACTGTTACTGTCTTTCTTACTTAATAGAACTAGTTCTTTCACCCACGCTCTATAAATTCATTGTTTGGGCTCATTAGGCCAAAACCCAATCCTATATTAGATCAAATCCAAATTCAGTCCTTACAAATATAATTTTAACATGGAAAAAAATGAAATTAAAATATTTTATAATGAGATAGTTATTAATTTATAATAATTTTGAAACTTCACAAGTATAAAGTGTATAAACTATAAAAAGAAAATGTAATCTTCCAATGGATTTGTCAAAATACACGTTTAATAAAAAATTATTGGATTGTATAACATTATCAAAAATTATAACAAGTATATATAACTTGAATTCAACCCATATACATATACGATTAGAATCATCTAGAATTCTTAGGCTAACTCTATTATGGAGTTCTTAAAATCATATTTGTTCATTTTGAAAAGAGTGGATTGGACTTAGTCATATCATCAATAATTTAAATAGATACTAAAATGATGATAGTCAACATTTTTTTAAATATTAAGTAGAGTTGCTGTAATAATTATAGAGAATCTTAGTCCACATATTTAACTCATCTAATAAACCCAAACCAATTACATAACTTGAACAAGTACAAAAGTCAAGGTTTGTTAAGAACCTATGGGTAGAACTCACCCTTGAAAAATGGCTAGCCAGGGAAGAGTACTCAAGAGCTTATATACACATGTTTAAGCTTACACTTAAGCAATGTGGGACATTAGAATCATAACATATCTGGCAATTCCACTCACCTATAGTAACATTTGATTATTTGAGGTGGTGATTAGCTCTGACACCAAATGATACAAACTTATAGATAGAACTCACTCTTGAAAACCGGTTTGCAAGGAGAGAATGTCTAAGAGCTTATATACACATGTTTAAGCTTACTCTTAAACAATGTGAGATACTAGGATCATAACAAGGTTGAAGCTTTTTTTTTTTTTTTTTTTTTTTTTTTCTTTTTTTGTTTTTCTTCTCTCTTTTATGTATATGATAGGATTTGAACCTATGGTTGTTCGCTCCATGAAGATTATTTTTTACCATCACACTAAGACTCCAATTAGTTTCTTTTTTTATGTAGGCGAGACTTGAACTTTGGTCTCTTATTCCATGATAAGAAACTTTACCAGTATTAACTAAAACACACAAAAATTTATTCACTTGAACCCCAATATATACACATAGATGCAAGTGAAAATTTTCTAATAATACTCATGCCATGGATTAAGATCTTTAGAGTTTTTAGAGTAACTTAACCATATTTTTTTAAAATCATATCTATTTATTTTTAAATAAATGGATTGAATTTTATCACATAATCAAAATAGATGGATTGGATTATTTTAGAAATTCTATCATGGAGTTACCCTATAAACTTAGAGGGTCTTAATCCTCATTCTATATGTATATACATGATTACGATTTTTTTTTTTTAAATGTGACAAAAAACCTTTAAATATAACAAATAATACTTATTGCCTTTTGATTAACCTACTAACTTAATAACTATTTAGATCTATGTTTGTTTCTCTAATTCAAGCAAAAATCATAGATATCCATCTAATTTATGGATTTATTTAAATATATCAGACTAACTCTATAATAATCTTACTCTAATAGGTGAAAATCATCAATATCATTTTACCAGAATTTTGTGACAAATTAACTACAGAGATGGAACCACTTAGAGATCAAGGAGACCATGGCCCTCTATGAATTTTGCGAATAGAATCATCTCTCTCTCTCTCTCTCTCTCTCTCTCTCTCTCTCTCTCTCTCTCTCTCTCTCTCTCTCTCTCTCTCCTATAAAAAAATGATCTTATCAGTGATTATGTTTTTATGACTAAAAATGCTTTGGGATTGATAAATATCATTTCTTTTCCTTATATTTACTTTCTTTTGCTAGCAAATTTACTAATTTCAATTATAAGAATAGAAATTTAAAACAAAAAACTAAAGAAACTGGAGGTTAACTATATCTATTTGTTTGGGTGATTATATCAAGATTGCGGAACAAATTATTTTCTGAAAATCATCCCTCTCACTCTTTTCATTTCTTTTCTTTTTCTTTTTGTCCTAATTTTGATGCGTAAAGAATATTGTTGAATTGAGAGGAATTGAAACTTGAAAACACTATTTTTGTGTCATTTTTTTTTTTTTTGGGCATTTTCTCAAAGTTATATTTTTATCTCATTGTCATAATCACCCATTCATCATGTTTTCTTTCGTTGTTCTCAAGGCTGATTTTTTTTTTTTTTTTTTTTTGGTTTTGATTTGATTGCTATATAGGATAGGACAACAAAATTTTGTTTGTATAATCAAATTTTAGGTAGACTCCGAGTTTAGAGACAAAGGAAATTGATATTAAATTTTGTACAAAATCGATTATAAATAATGTTTAGGATAATAGAATTTCTAGTTTTTTTTTTTTTTTTTTAATTTTAATTTTTTGATAGGCGTCTAGTTACATAATGATAGATGATTATGCTGAAATATATTTAAGAAATATTTACACTGTTTTTTTTTTTTTTGATAGATACTAGTTTTATTTTTAATGTATTAGTATAGTCTTGAATCATTGTATAAATTCTCATTTTTCTTGTTTGAGAAATAATTCTCATTATTAAATGGCGAAAAGTGTTTGTGTTCATATATACATGACTCCTTAAAATGGAAACTTGATTTTGCCTCTAATTATTTATACGTGTATATATATATATATATATATATATATATGTAAGTGCACACACATGACACAGTGTATGTATGTGTGTGTATATATATATATATAAAGCTGGATTAAATTACACCTGGTATAACAACTTGTTATTGAATTAATATTTTGAAAATCCAACCGTTAAATTACATATTTTATTTGTTCTTAACATGCATGTCAATTTTCATAACAATCGGGTGTTATTTACCATTTGATCCATAAACTCATCTTTTATGCATTATTTTAAACTACAAAAACTTGAATTTTAACAATTGGTTGATGACATGGCTATTAATCTTTGATTACCTTGAAATTTTTCAAGTATAGAGAATATATAAAGATAATGTGATCTCACGGTGGATTTGTCAATATTCGCATCCAATTAAAAAATATTGAGTAGTGTAATATTGTTTCTTTTTTGTTTTTGAGAAACCAAACAATAAGCCTGGGCTTGCAAAAACAAAGTTCAATGAACATCAAACAACAGTAAAGGAACTATGTCCTCGGGTGGAAAATCAAGCCAAACCCGAGCACCCCTAAAGCCTTTTGCCTTTTTTGCTAATGAGTCAGCCACACAATTACAAGAGCGACCAACATAATTGAAGGCAAAAGATTGAAAAACTAAAACCTGACTGCGGATGTCTTCAATGATGACACCGAATGAAGAGAGGATAGCATCATCCTGGTTTAAAGCACAGATGACCATTGTTGAGTCTCCTTCGAAAATCACCTTTTGTAGACCAAGTTCAGAAGCAAATTCGACAGCTTAGCGGCACGCTAAAGCTTCCAAATCAGCAACTGATTGGGACAACGACATAGGGGCAGACAGAGCACCAACAAATTCACCCCTCCAGTCACGGACAACCACTCCAAGGCCAGCCGAATGTGTGTTCCTGAATGCGTGTAACATTGTTTCAAGTTGGTGTAACTTGAACCCATCTCATATATATATATATATATATATATATATATGAGATGGGTTCAAGTTACACCTTTTTTAAACCATGAATTTTTAAGAAATCTAATGGTTAGAAAATCACTATAATTAATGTCATCTTTAAATTAATTGCTTTCCATATTAGCTAACTTAGTTTCTTTCTCTATCCTAATTCATGTCATCTTTCTCTCTCCTAATCAATTAATCACCTAGTGTAACCTCAAACTACTTTCTTTCTCTCTCCTAATCAATTTATCCCTAACCTTGCACAAGAGCATATTCTTAACGTTCTTGTGTTGCAGATCAAATTTTGATAGTTCAATCTTATTTGATTTTCTCCAAAATATTAGTCAATTAAGTTGTGGATATCGGCAATGAAACAAAAGATACTACTTTTTGACTTTAACCGGAGGAATTGAGTATTGTTTTGACAGTCCATAATTTCTTGGTCATAAATCTTCAAATTTTTGTGATAATATCACACTGTCAGCAACTGTATGTATTACTTTGAGCAACTCAAGAATGTTGAGAATATGCTCTTGTGCAAGGTTAAGGATGAATTGATTAGGAGAGAGAAAGAAAGTAGAAAAGAAAATAATATAATATTATATAAAATTAATTAGGTTAGCTAATATGGAAAGCAATTAATTTTAAAGATGACATTGATTATAGTGATTTTCTAATCATTAGTGTAAGAACCAAGTATAAGACTTCTGGGCCTTAAATCACTTGGGCTCACAATTTATTTGTAGTGGGCTTGAGGATTTCCTATTATGGGTCGTTCTCAGCAGAGAGACTCAAAGCAACACTCAGTTGATACTCTCTCACTTGGCTGTTTTCTCTCAATTTTTCTGAACCCCTTCTTCTCCCAACTTTCTTCTATTTATAGCTAAGGTTAGTAGGGAGATTATGATTACAGTCACCGTTAGTGCTACTGAAGGTCCAATATTATCTGGTTAAAGTGGATGTTTAGGTGAGAGGGCGGTGCAGCATTTATGGTCTTGGAACTTGGTTCCATCTTGACCGATTACGTTCGGCAACTCAGTTCCCCGTGCATATCACATTTTCCCGGGCACGGCTCATATACTTGCCCGGTAACGTTTAACTGATCACCTCTTGGAATTCAATACCCAAAACTTATTTGTACATTAAGGAAGTTTCAAGAAGGGCGCAGGGTAACTGGGCCTTTCTGCTGGGCCTGTGCCCAAGGCCGGTATGGGCCTGGGATCTCGGTGCCGTACAATAGCCCCCCCTTGATTCATACTCGATTGCCGAGAAGAATCAAGGAGCTGTCTGGGCCTTTTGACCTCGGGAATCTTATAGCCTGGGACTCATGACTATGACTTCTCTTTAATATTCATCTCAAAAGACGCGCCGTTTCGCGGGGCCAGGCGCAGTCGCCATTATTGCCTGACGGTTCGTGAACCGAAGCGGCGCACGAATTGGTTACGTTTGGCATTCGCTGGGCCGCTCGTAAATCGTGCCCATTTATTGCTTGATTAAGCGTTTCTTCTTCCCCCATTTCTTTTTGGCTCTATAAATAGTCCCCCTCTGAACATCATTTCATTTTTCCTTCGCCTCTGATTTTTTGTGCTTACTCTCTGTCGACCACATTTCTGTGCGCTTACTTGCTTACCCAGTGTTCTTTTCCTCCTTAGAACCCAAAGTAAGTCTTTCTTCCCCTTCCTGTTCATTCAGTTTTATTTCTTTTAAGTTCCCTTTTGTAGTTTTAGGCGTTGTAGATGGGTTACTCTTACCTTCTAGAATCCTCGGCTGCTTTGGCCACCTTTAGGAGTAAATTTAATGTTCCCAATGACGTGGATGTGGCTTACTGCCATGAGAGTGATATTGAACTCCACCGAGGGTGGGGTACAGTCTTTTTTCCTTTGATGTCAATTTTAGAAGGTGGGGTCAGGTTTCCCGTGGATCCTCTCTTGATAAACACACTCACTTACTACGGGTTGTGTCCTGACCAGCTTCCCCCCAACTTTTACTGGGTAGTTAGCTGTGTCAGTAAGTTGAACCACACCTTTAACTTACAGTTAGACCACCATGACATTAACCAAATGTATAGCCTCAGTGGAAACAAAACTGCCAACTATTACCTAAAGACAAGAGATACTCGGGTACGGCTGATATCATGCCTACCTAATTCGAACAGGAACTCCGCCGGGGAGTTCGTTAGGGTGCGCGGCAACTGGTTTGCCGGGGACGTCCCTTGCCCCCTTTCACGGCGTGAAGTGGGTTCGTACCATCCCCTTGATATAATTGCTTTCCTCCACTTCTTCTTTTCTTCTTATTGAAGTAAATTTTTATTGTTAGAGACTAATGCGTCACTTGCTCTTTTGCAGACGGCAAAGTGTTTGTTCAGGACCTCAGAGCCGTCCACGCCAAGGATTTAAACTTCATCCTCCATTCCGAGATATACGTGCATTGGGACGGACAACTCCGGGCCTCGCACTTGATCCTCGGAGTGGAGCCGGTTTATTCTACCTGGCAGCCCTTCAAGCAGGCACTATTAGTTGACAGCCCCCTGCTATCATATATAGACGTCCGGTACGTAAACTTTTTGCCACCGAAACTTACCACCGGGGAGGCAAGGGAATTTGGTCGGCGGTTCACTTGCTCGGACGAGCTAGCTCCTTTGCGAGACGAGTCCACGGAACGGGTATCTTGGCGCCTCAGAGAGATAGCCCACGAAGCCATACAGCAAGAAGACCAAGTCCAAGAGCAGTCCATTCCCGAGAATCCAGCCGCCGAGCCTCAACAACAAGTGATAGAAGCGGCTGCCTTGCTAGCTAAAGCTATCCAACCTAGTGGAAGGATGGTATCAAGGAAGGTCATGACCATAGACCGGTTCGTGCCCGATGCCCGGCAACCCAATCAGCCCCCACCTTCTCAGGGTCGAGGTCCAGTGCCTCAGCCTCCACCCTCTTCGCAGGCCGGACGGGCCCGTAAGAAACAGAAAGTTACCGATCAACCTTCCACGGGCCCGGGAGATGCCGCTGTCCAGACTCCTCCCCGACCAACAAGAGGAATCGTTATCCGTGAGCCGCCAACCGAAGCTGGCATGGGGGTCGCGTCCTCCTCTCAGGTGGCTCCAGTGTGAAAGCCAAAGTTCCTATTGGACGGCAAGCCATTGCCCTCAACCGCCTGTGTTCGGATGTGGGAGAAGGGCGAGGGTGGCCGTATTGCCCAAACTTTGGCTGAAGGTCTTCTTCTTCCCGAGGACGTGCATGCCTTTGAGGAGGGATCCGAGGAGTCTGTGGGGCGCCGGTTAGAGTGGCACGCCATTGCGGTAATTACTTTGTTTATTTGTTTTCTTTCCATACCTTCATTTCTGCTTCTTTATTAATTTTTGTGCTTGCTAGGCTGCCCAACTGGCTCATATAGTAGCCAGCCGGACACGGGATCTCGCCGAGGAGGTCGAGCGCGAAAAGGGAGCTCGGGAGTCGGTAGCTAAAACGGCGAAGGAAAAACTGAAAGCTGCTGAGTTGGCCAAGAAAAAGGCTGCTGCCGCGGAGAAGAACCAGGCATTGGCCGAAAAAAGGTGTGCGGACCTCCTAGAAAAACAGAATGAGACGGAGGTCAAGTTAGCTAAAGCCATCAGCCTTAACACTGCCAACTCCGAGAAGATAGCCGACCTCAGGGCAGCCTTGGCGGCCGCGGAGCAAAAGTGGTACGACGTAGGTTTCGCTGATGCCGAAAATTCTGCAGAGCCGGTGGTGGCTCGGGCTCGGAATATGGGTTTTGAGGCCGGGTGGTTTGCCTCTCTCCAAGAAATGGGAGCTCCCGAAGATTTGCATCTAAGAGACCTCGGCCAAATTCCATATCCGAGCCCTGTACCTGCCGCCCAGGAAGCCCCGGTTGCTATTGACGAGGAGGAGACGGCCAGTATGAGGGAGCTGGTTGAACAAATTGATGCTCACGCCGAGCCCGAGGAAATGGAAGCCACCAGCATCCCGACTGTGCAGGAGCTTCTCGGCGAAGACCCGCCTTTCCCCCTGACCGTCCAGCAGGAAGTGACCCCGCCGACCCAACCTCCCAGCTGATTTTACTTTTATTTATTATCTTATTTTTAATTTGTTGGTTTTATTTGCCTACGTCATGAGGATGTGGTGACTGAACAATTGCCTTTATTTGTTTAATTGGTAGACCGTTTTCTTTTTCCGTTTCAATCTGTTGAATGAATTTATATCTATTTGTATGTTTTGCTTGAATCATGCCAGTGCTTTGGCCGCTTAATGGAATGATACCCCCAAAATCTGTTGTGCGGTGCTTTGGGGAATTCGAGAGCGCTAATGGACTTAGCATTTGTAAAGGGTTAGGTTTTCATCATGCTTGGTGATTTTAGTTTAACCAAGAATCATGTTTTCGTCCTTAGAGCATTTAATTATAAGATTTAAACCTGTTCGGTGATTTTAGTTTAACTGAGAATCAGGTTTTCGTCATTAGAGCATTTAATTATAAGATTTAAACCTGTTCGGTGATTTTAGTTTAACCGAGAATTGGGTTTTCGTCCTTAGGGCATTTACTTGTAAGGTTTTCGCCTGCTCGGAGATTTTGATCGAGCCGAGGGTCAGGTTTCTGTCCTTAGAGATTTATTTGTAAGGTTTCCACCTGCTCGGCGATTTTGATCGAGCCGAGTTTCAGGTTTCTGTCCTTGGAGATTTATTTGTAAGGTTTCCACCTGCTCGGCGATTTTGATCGAGCCGAGGGTCAGGTTTCTGTCCTTAGAGATTTATTTGTAAGGTTTCCACCTGCTCGGCGATTTTGATTGAGAGCCGAGGGTCAGGTTTTTGTCCTTAGAGATTTATTTGTAAGGTTTCCACCTGCTCAGCGATTTTGATTGAGAGAGCCGAGGGTCAGGTTTCTATCCTTATAACTTTATTTGCAATTCTCTTGGGGTGCGGTTACGGAGTCAAAAACAGCATATACAAAAAAGTTCACCATGCTTTTAATTTCAATGAAATACAAGTTCTGGCTTACACGGATGATCATGCGTAGAATTTCTTCAAGTTGTTGGCGTTCCATGGTCGGGGGAGCGGCCTCTCGTCAAGGTCTTTCAAGTAGTAGGCCCCTGCACCCGCGATGGCTGTGACTCTGTATGGCCCCTCCCAAGTTTGAGCAAGCTTCCCTGCAGCCATGTCTCGCATGTTCCCCACTACCTTCCTTAACACTAGTTCCTCGGCACTGAATTCCCTCCCCTTTACATTTCGGTTGTATCTTTGGGCCAGCTTCTACTAATACTCGGCGAGCCGTATGGTCGCGGCCTCCCTGCATTCTTCTAACCAATCCAAATGCTCCATCATCAGATCGGCGTTCTGGATGGGGTCAAACCCAGCGACCCGTGCACTGCATAAGCTCACCTCGGTTGGTATCACTGCCTCAGCTCCGTATGTCAGAGAAAACAGGGTTTCCCCCGTGGATCTCCTGGGGGTCGTGCGGTAAGCCCATAATACGCTGGGTAGCTCTTTTGCCCATCTTCCTTTCGCCCCATCCAACCTTCTCTTGAGCCCATTCAAAATAGTCTTGTTTACTGCTTCAGCTTGGCCGTTGCTTTGTGGGTAAGCCGGGGTTGAATACTTGTTCCTAATGCCGAGCTCGTTGCAGAAGGTCCGAAAAGCGTTGCTGTCGAATTGTAGCCCATTGTCTGTTACTAGTGAATTTGGCACCCCAAACCTTGTAACTATGTTTTTCCATACAAACTTTTTCACGTCAGTATCCCGGTTATTAGCCAAGGCTTCAGCTTCAGCCCACTTTGTGAAGTAATCTACAGCCACCAACACAAAACGGCGGTTCCCCGTTGCTCGGGGGAATGGCCCGAGGATGTCAAGCCCCCACTATGCGAACGGCCACGAGCTGCTGACAGGATTTAGACGTCTTGCAGGCTGATGGATCATTGGGGCGTGCTTTTGACACTGTTCGCAGCTCCGAACATATTCAGCGGCATCTTTCTGCATCTGTGGCCACCAAAACCCCTAGGTCATCGCTTTGTGTGCTAAAGACTGTCCCCCAGCATGTTCGCCACACACTCCCTCGTGCAGCTCGGTCAGAAGCTCTTTGACTTTTTCGGGATGTAGGCACAAGAGGTAAGGGCCTGCGAAAGACCTTCGGTACAATTTTTGGTCCGGAGACAGCCAGTACCGGGGAGCTGTCCGGCGAATCTTGTTGGCCTCGGCTTCATCCTCTGAAACTTTATCTTCGGCAAGGAAGTCTATGATCGGGTTCATCCAACATGGACCAGCCACTGCTACCTGCGCAACCTCGGTGGCCGATGAGGCTAACGTGGCAAGGGAGTCAGCGTGCTTGTTTTGTGACCGGACTACCTGGGCTATCTTTACCGTTCCAAACTTACCGATAATCTGCTTTGCCGTACTTAGATAAGCTTTCATTCGAGGGTCCCGAGCCTCGAAGTCCCCAGTGATCTGATAAACAACCAGCCGAGAGTCCGAGTAAATCTCTACATCCTTTGCGCCCAGATGCAATACGGCCCTTAACCCGGCCAGT
Organism: Quercus lobata; assembly: GCF_001633185.2. Lineage (NCBI taxonomy): Eukaryota > Viridiplantae > Streptophyta > Magnoliopsida > Fagales > Fagaceae > Quercus > Quercus lobata. Next base: position 55,039,742 of record NC_044914.1, read on the forward strand.
AGGGCCTCATACTCGGCTTCATTGTTTGAGGCTTTGAATCCCAATCTGAAGGAGTGTTCCAGTCGTATACCCTCAGGGGTGATTACGACAATACCAGCCCCGGCCCCCATAGCATTCGATGCGCCGTCTACAAATACCCTCCACGGGCGAATTTCTGCATTACAGATTACCTTGCCTTCGTTCTTGGGTGTGAATTCTGCGATGAAATCAGCGAGAACCTGTCCCTTCACCGAGCTTCTAGGTCGGTATCTTATGTCAAACGATCCTAACCGAGTCCCCGATTTGGCAATCCATCCTGTGAAGTCAGATCTCTTTAATAGTGACTGCAATGGATACTCGGTGAGGACGAACACCGTGTGTGCCTGGAAGTAATGTGGCAACTTCCTCGTGGCGTGCACCAGGGCTAAAACTAACTTCACAAGGGGCAGGTACCTTGTCTCGACATCTACTAAGGTTTTGCTTACGTAATACACTGGCATTTGTACTCCCTAGTCCCTTAGCAACACAGCACTTACGGCATGTTCGGTGACTGCGAGGTACATAAACAAATCCTCCTCGGGCTCTGGGGCCGTCAACCTCGAAAAGCCTCATCACATCTCTCGTCCCATCGAAACCCCTTCCACTTTTTCAGAAGCTGATAAAACGGTCGACAGCGATCGGCAAACTTGGAGATAAATCGGTTCAGGGCGGCCAACATTCCAGTGAGCACTTGCACCTCTTTAGGATTACTTGGTGGTTTGAGGCGATTCACAGCCTCAATTTGGTCAGGGTTAGCTTCTATTCCCCGAGTAGAGATTAGATATCCCAGGAACTTACCAGCCCCCACTCCGAAAGTGTACTTCTCGGCATTCGGGCGTAATTTATGCCGCCGTAGTATCTCGAATACTCCCCGGAGATCTTCGGTGTGCTGTGACTCAATTCTGCTTTTTACCACCATGTCGTCAATATAAACTTCAACCGTGCATCCAATTTTTTCTCGGAACATTCTCGTCATCATTCGCTGATACGTGGCTCCGGCGTTCTTCAATCCAAACGGCATGACCTCGTAGTGATAGTTTGCATTCGGGGAAATAAATGCTGTCTTTTCTCGATCCTCGGGCGCCAAGGCAATCTGGTGGTAGCCTTGGAAGGCATCTAGGAAGCTCATCCTCGGGTGCCCATATGTTGCATCTACTAGCTGATCAATCTTAGGCATTGGGAATGGGTCCTTGGGACATACCTTGTTCAAGTCTGTGAAGTCCACACAAACTCTCCATTTGCCGTTCTTCTTCTTCACTACGACAGTGTTTGCCAACCATTTCGGGAAGAATATCTCCTTGATGACTCCAGCCTCCTTCAGTCGCTGGACCTCCAGGTTTATTGCATCGACGTGTTCTTTTGACGCTCTTCTCGGTTTCTGCTTCTTCGGGGGGAATAATGGGTCCACGTTGAGTTTGTGGACAATGAACTCGGGATCCACACCAGGCACTTCATACGGGTTCCATGTGAAAACATCTACGTTCTGCAAAAGGAACAACAACATCTCTACCCTTTCCCGGTCATTCATGCTTGTACCTATCTGGAAATATCTGTCAGCATCTGGAAGAATTCTTACCTTCAACACCTCCTCGGCAACGTCTGCCCCAGTTTCCCCCTGGGGTTTCTGTAATTGCTATGAAGTCTCTTTCTCGGCATGCTCGGCTTGACCGAGCTATTCCTTTTCCCATCTGACCGCGGCGACAAGGCACTGCCTCGCCACTTGTTGGTTCCCCCTTACCTTGGCAACTCCATACTCAGTAGGAAATTTTACTTTCACGTGGAGGGTGGACGGAACAGCCTCTATGGCGTGAATCCACGGCCTCCCCAGGATTGTGGTGTACGGTGCGAATGATCGGACTACTATGAATGTAACTATAACTCCCTTGCCTTCCATGTCCACTGGGAGAGAGATTTGCCCGTCGGGAATTACAACTCTCCCGTCAAACGAGACCAACGGCGTGTCATACTTCGCCAAATCCTGGGTCTTTAACCCGAGCCCTTCAAAGAGGTCCGGGTACATGACGTCAGCCCCACTCCCTTGATCAATCATCACCCTTTTCACCAGGAATCCGCCTATCCGAGCTGTCACCACCAAAGCATCGTCGTGAGGTTGGACCATTCCTTCCAAATCGTCTTCTCCGAACGAGATGGCTAGCCGTCCAACTTTCTTTTTCTTCTTGGATGATTCTTCCCCTGCGCAAGCCACTGTCAATACCCTTTTTGCCGCTGCTGTTCTTCTTGGTGCGGCATGGATGACTTCGATTACCCCCAGGGGTGGTGGAAGGGGGTTCCTTTTCTGTTGGGCACCCTGCCCGGCTTCTCGGTCAATGGAATCTGCTACAAACTCTTTCAGGTACCCTGCCTTCACTAGCTGTCCGAGATGATCTTTTAATACCCGACACTGCTCGGTGGTGTGCCCCTTGTCTCTGTGATAGGTGCAGTATAGGTTTTGGTTCCTCCGAGATGGGTCGCCCCCCATTTTGTTTGGCCACCTGAAGAATGGCTCGTTCTTGATCCGTTCCAAAATTTTGTGCACGGGCTCTTTAAACGCCACATTAACCCCTTCGATTTGCACCTCTGGTTCCTGCATTCTGAAGTCTCTTTTTAGTTTCGTCGGCAAAATGATTTGCCGAGATCTCCCCTCTAAAGGAGCTTTCCCCCTGCTCTGCAGCCGGTCATCCTCCAAGCGTTTGTACTCCTCTATGCGTCTCATCAGTTGCCTCATATCCTCGGGGGGTCTTCTCGTCAACGATTCCCGTAATTCAGAATCTTCGGGGAGCCCCATCCTGAAGGTGCTTGCTGCAATTTTCTCGTTTCCTCCACCAATCTCGTTGTAGAGTTCTCAGTATCGGCTGGCATAACTCCGAAGGGTTTCCCCGACCTTCATTTTCATGGAAAGTAGTGCGTCAACCGGCTGTTGCACTCGGCTGCAGGTCACAAACCTTCTGCCGAACTCTTGAATCAGCTCGGCGAAGCTGTGTATAGAACCTTTCCGCAACCCATTGAACCATCTCAGTGCAGTAGAGCCGAGACTAGAGGGGAATACTTTACACATCAATGCATCGTTGTGTGCATGCAAAGACATCATGTGGATGTAATGGCTAACATGCTCCACGGGGTCTGTCCTCCCCTCATAGGAATTGAATGGCGGTCGCGTGAATCTGCTCGGCATTGGGGCCCATTCAATTTCATCGGAGAATGGAGACCGGGCCACCATCCGCAAGGCTCGGCTCATGGCGTCCATGGCGGCATTGTGGTGCAGTCGTTCCTCCGGCGATTCTGATCCTTGGTCATCGTAACCATGCGACTGTGAGCGATTCCGCCGATGACGTGGTTCCCGTGGTTACCGGTGTGACTCTTGCGAACGTGATCGGTCTCGGGATCGTTGCATACCAGATCGGCTGGAGCCCTCGCCCTGATTTCTCCTTTGCTGGGGTTGCGATTCCTTTCATGTCGCCGACCCCTTGCTTCCAGCTCTAAATCCATTAAATAAACTATCAAAACCTACCTAATACCTAAACAGACAAAAACATGACAATATTCTTATCATCTTATGGCTAGTGACACTATTCAATATACCAATAAGAAGAATCTGTCCTCAAAATTGTCAAGTGAAAAAAAAGAAAAAAAAAATCCCCAATCAAATTGCACGAGGAGACATGGAATTATGGACACATGCAATGCAAGAATAAAACCAGATTTGACTCCTCCGCCACACAATTATGTCAAACTTGATAACGGTCTCTCTAGCAGCTTGCCCAAGGGCGCATGACCTAAAAAAACAAGGCTCATCAATCAGAGAAAAAAGCAACATTATTATTTTCAAGCTTTCTACCTAACCCCCTTGCCTGGAGGATCGAAACTCAAAAGTCAAGATGGTGGAAACCCTATTTCAATCATTATTGAACATTCCCTATATCATTAGAGATTTATGTTTTTCAACTAATTTACAAATTTGATTAGTCTATCTTCCGTTCTCATTCCTTCCCTCTAATTCTTTATGTTACACCTATGTGTTTCTTCTTCTCCTTGGAGATCATTATTACTCAAACTAATTATGTCCAAGTTCTTTTTAATACAATTATTCAATAGTTACTATTTTGGAGAAAACATATGTATCGTGTTATTAAAATTAACCCTAACATATAACATATTATTGATATATATGAGTCTACATGCAATTTACACTTTTTCCCCTAGTTTTATACTCATAGCACTCTCCCTCAAGCTAGAGAGTATATATCATACGATCCTAGCTTGTTACATAATAAACCCAAACGAGTGTTACATAAAGCTTTGGTAAACACATTAGTAATTTGGACTCTTGTAGAAACATATAGAGTAACAATTACATCTTCTACTTTCTCTCGAGTAATATATATATATATAGACACACGTAGAAGTGGCCTTACTAATATATTCCGAAATTTGGCTTTGGGAATCCAATGTCCTAATTGAATTCAGTCTTCAGTGGATCATTTGATTCTTAGGGGTTGTTTGGTTTTTAGTGTTTCCATCACTTATCACTCAAAAATGGTGGAACCCACGGAGAGAAGCTTGTTTGGATTTGTTTTCAAGTTTTGTTTCCATCACTCAATTCTCTGATTTTTGGGTGATGAGTTATGGAAACTAAAAATACATTTTAGGTGTTTTCAAGTTATGAAAACAGATTTATGATGGCATTTTGGTAGTTTCATGAGGAACACATGGGCCCACAGCAGAGAGTTGTCCAATGCACCTTAGAACTTTTGCTCTCTCCAACACTCCACCCAATGGCTACTGCTCACGTGCCTCTCCCCTTCACACGAAACCCATTGAAGAGCAAATGTTTCTGTACATTTCTTCAGAGCAACATCACCCACACCAAACCCTTCACGGCCTTACTTCTTCTTCTCCAATCTCACACCCCATTCACGGCCTTACTTCTCCGATCTATCCTTCACCCTTCCCATGGCGACCCATCCGATGAAGAAGATCTTAAATGCTGCTCAACCTCAGGCACTGTGAACTCTGGCAGCGATGGGATCGACGAGTTTGGGTCTTCACGAAAGTTACTGGTGGGTCGGTTTAGCTTGGTGGACGAAGGAAGCACGGATCAATCTGGTGTGGGTTGGATTTCAATGAGGGGGAGGGAGGAGTTAGGCATGGGTCCCACAAAAAGTAAAAAATATTGAGTGATGAGAAGTTGAAAATATGTGCCAAACAGGTGGGTTAGGAAATTGGAGTATTTTAAGTGATGAATGATGAGTGACAAAAATTGAGTGAGGAATGATTAGTGATAATTTTCAAAAAACCAACCAGCCCCTTGGGTCCGTTTGGTACATATATTTAAAAACTGAAAATTGTTATTTAAAAACATTTGTGAAAATACGTGTGGGTGAAAAAATGCGTTAAAATGCGTGAAATATTGTTTAAAAACTAAAAATGGTTGTTTAAAATGTTGTTTATGATGGATTTTCATTTTGTAGCCTTATAAGTTAATCCTAACCAGCCGAAATGTCCAGAAATTAAGGCCTATTGTTGAAAATCAAGATGGGCCTTCACCTAAATGAAAGTAATATTTTGGGCCAGCAAATTGGATCGTGCTTTTGACAATGAAGATGTTGGCTGATAGTTATTGAGTACTTGACCAATGCTAATCCTTGGGTAAGGCCAGCGACAAGTGTTGACGGAGAGTTAGTTGGTCTCTTACTACTACTAGTAACTAGTACTATATATATAAGGCCCTTTGATTTAGCAAGAAAAAGAGGTCCTAGTGTCCAAATTTTGACCGAGCAGCTGCTAGACATTATCTACTAATTTATCTGTTTTTATTTTTCAATTACATTTTGTGAGTTTTTTTTTTTTTTTTTTTTTTTTTTTGGTGTAAAAAACACAAGTGTGTAAAATTTCAAAAAAGACATTGTGTGGCTCACATTTAAGTGATAAATGAAAATTCATGTCTTAAAGATTTTATTTGTGAAAAAACGTTATAATGATAACAATTTCTAAGTAACTCTCAATTAGCATAACCCATTTGGTTAACAAATAATGATGAAGCGTGAATTCGTCAGTTGAAATGGGCAGATGGAACTCCCCGTCAGCACCAATGTATCCTTTTAGAGGGTCACCGATGTGGTGCCTACCACAACGCCTTCGATGCCAAAGTTAGAACAAAAAAGCAATTCGCGAAATGGAAATGAATGAACTAGAATAGTAATGGGTACTTTCTTAGAGTGTCAGTATCTGTTTCGCGAATTGCTTTTTTGTTCTAACTTTGGCATCAGAGGCGTTGTGGCAGGCACCACATCGGTGACCCTCTAAAATGATACATTGGTGCTGACAGGGAGTTCCATCTGCCCATTTCAACTGACGAATTCACGCTTCATCAGTTTGGCGTCGTCTGTGGAAAACGACATTTTCAGATTCATATTTGAAAATATAGTTTCCATCACCCCTCTGCATTCAGATGGAACCCAATCTAGATTCAGCAGCCTTGGCCCAGTAAGTTGAAGCCCTTGCAGCTACCATTGAAGAACTCACCAAGCAAAACCAGGAAATGAAGCTACGACTCCAGCAAGTCCAACAGGCTCAACAGGAAGAGAACTGGTCCAAGGATAACCTAGAAGGAGAATGGGATAGCCATAGGAGGGGTACTCCTTAGAGGCCAACTACTCCGGACGAGCAGAATTCAGATCTCCTTCGAGAGATGAGGAAAGAGATGGACGAATTGAGGAGCGCCATTAAGGAGAAGATGGATCGAAGCGTAGACAGAATGGTAAGGGCGACAGATTCGCCTTTCACCACGGCGGTAATTGAATGCCCTGTACCGTCAAAGTTTCGCTTACCTCAACTTGAGCCGTTCAACGGACTTAAGGACCCTCAAGATCATCTTAATACCTTCAAGACGACTCTAGGTCTTCAACAACCACCTGACGAGGTACTGTGTCGCTCCTTTCCCACCACTCTCAAAGGAGCTGTAAGAGAATGGTTCACGAAATTGCCAACCTCGTCCGTAGACAACTTCGAGCAATTAAGTAATGCCTTCTTGCGCCATTTCATAGGGGGGCAACGTCTAAAGAGGCCGGCAGACTACTTACTCACCATTAGACAAGGAGAAAAGGAAACTCTGAGGTCATATGTCAAACGCTTTACTGGGGAGACTCTGGAGGTGGACGAAGCCGATGACAAGGTGCAACTGATGACCTTCAAAGCGGGACTGAGATCCAGAGATCTCGTGGCCTCCCTCGCAAAGAATCCACCAAAGACGATAGCGGAAATGCTCTTGAAAGCACAGAAGTACATGAACGCAGAAGATGCTTTAGCAGCCATAAAGGATGCAGAGAAGCCAGGAGACAAGGCAAAGAAAGAAGATGACTGTAGGGGGCAAAAGAGAGAGCGACCGGACCGTCAAAACAATGACGGGAATAGGAAGAAAAATGATAAAATTCCTCGGACGATAAGATTTACTCCTTTGGTTATGCCTGTTGACAAAATTTTCACGCAGATCAAGGACGAGCATTACCTCAAATGGCCTAGACCATTTCACTCATCCCCCAATGTCCGCGACAAGAACAAGTATTGTCGGTTCCACAAAGATCACGACTACAACACGGAAGACTGCAAAGACCTAAAGGAGCAGATAGAGGAGTTGATACGTAAAAGGAAGTTACAGAAATATGTGAAGAAGGGAGAATATAGTAAATTCAGGGACAATAATAAAGGCCAGCATGAGTTCTTTTCCCGGGATGATGACCGTCCGTCCCAACCTCCACACAAGGTGATCGGGGAGATAAAGACGATTACAGGAGGGCCATTTTCGGGAGGATCATTTAAATCACTCAAGAAGGCATACCAGAGGCAGGTAAACAGTATCCACACTGTGCCTCTGTCTAAGCACAAATGAACATACCAGGACATGTCCTTCAGTGAAGGAGACGTCATAGGAGTGAAGCAGCCCCACAACGATCCCTTGGTCATAATACTGAATATAGAAGGGTTCAATACCAAGAGGATCCTCGTCGACAATGGCAGTTCCGCAGACATCATCTACCTCCCAGCCTTCCAGCAGCTGAGACGAGATCCGAGGAGACTGCGCCCTTTTAACTCTCCACTCGTCAACTTCAACGGAGACAGGGTATACCCCAAGGGCATAGTGACATTGACAGTGACGGCGGGGGCCTACCCGGTGCAATTGATCCGTCAGATAGACTTTTTAGTGGTAGACTGCCCCTCATCCTACAATGTCATCATTGGGAGGCCCACGCTCAACAAGTGGAAAGCGGCAACGTCAACCTATTGTTTGAAGGTAAAATTCCCAACAGATAATGGCGTCGGTGAAGTGAAAGGAGATCAAGTCCTGGCAAGAGAATGCTATCAAGCCATCCTGACTGCGAAGGAAAACCATATGTGGATGATTAAAGAAAAGGAAGAAGACAGAATTGAGGCCCTGGAAACAGTGGAATTGGTAGAAGAAGAAGCGAACAAGACGACCAAGATAGGAACGACGTTAAGCCCCAAGATGAGAACAAGACTCATAAGGTTCCTTAAAGAGAATCTAGATGTCTTTGCATGGAGCCACGAGGACATGCTGGGTATAGCTCCACAAGTCATCCAACATAAGTTGAATATGAACCCGGAACGGAAACCCGTCCAGCAAAGACGAAGAACCTTCGCCCCAGAACAAGATCAAGCAGTTGCAGAGGAAGTTACCAAACTCCTGACAGCAGGGTTCATCTGGGAGGTGTACTATCCTGAATGGCTCACGAACGTCGTCCTAGTAAAGAAAGAAAACGAAAAATGGAGGATGTGTGTAGACTTGACCGACCTGAACAAGGCATGCCCAAAGGACAGCTTCTCTCTACCGAGAATAGGCCAGCTCGTGGACTCTACAGTCGGGCACAAGTTACTGACGTTCATGGACGCCTTCTCGGGGTATAACCAGATAAGGATGGCTGAGGAAGACCAGGAGAAGACCGCTTTCATCACAAGTCAAGGACTCTACTGTTACAAGGTAATGCCTTTTGGATTGAAGAATGCCGGGGCTACGTATCAAAGGTTGGTGAACAAAATGTTCAGTCAACAGATTGGCAGGAACATGGAAGTATACGTGGACAATATGCTCGTCAAAAGTAAGGAAGAGCTCACACATCTGGACGACTTAAAGGAGACGTTTGCAACCCTCAAAAAATACCAGATAAGGTTGAATCCAAGTAAGTGTGTTTTTGGGGTAGTTTCGGGAAAATTCCCGGGATTCATGGCATCCCAAAGAGGAATAGAAGCAAATCCAGAGAAAGTGCGAGCCATCATCGACATGACGTCACCCAGGACCGTCAAGGAAGTTCAAAAACTCACAGGAAAGATAGCAGCTTTGAACAGGTTCGTCTCCAGGGCTACAGACAAATGCCTGCCCTTTTTCAAGACCTTGAAGCAGGCTTTCGCCTGGACCGACGAATGCGAAGCAGCGTTCCAAGAACTAAAGCGTTACCTAAGCAGTCCACCCCTCTTAAGCCCGTCCAAAGAAGGGGAAGACCTATACTTATACTTGGTAGTGTCAGCCTCGGTAGTAAGTGCAGCCCTGATTAGAGAAGAGGGCGCAAAGCAACTCCCAGTTTACTACGTCAACCAAGCCTTCCAAGGGGCTGAGTCCAGATACCCAAGGATTGAAAAGATCATGTTTGCTTTAATAGTAGCCTCACGCAAGCTAAGGCAATACTTTCAGGCAAACCCCATCCTCGTAATGACGGACCAACCGATCAAGAAATCAATGAACAAGCTTGAGGCAGCCAGAAGAATGGTCTAATGGGCGGTTGAACTTAGTTAATTTGACATCGAGTACCATCCCAGAACAGCGATCAAGGCACAAGCTTTGGCGGACTTCATCGCAGAGTTCACCCTTCCAGACGAAGACAGACTTACCGACGAAGTAGATAGATGGACGATACAAACTGATGGTTCGTCAGCCCAGAGGAAGGGGGGAGTAGGGGTCGTCATAACCACCCCCGACGGAGAGGTGCTGAAATATGGGGTCCAACTAAAATTTCCGGCTACCAACAATGAAGCTGAATACGAGGGGATACTGACGGGAGGGTTGAGGCTTGGAAAGGCACTTGGAGTTAAGAACCTGTTAATCCAAAATGATTCAAAACTAGTATTGGGCAAATTAGAGGGGAGTACAAAGCGAAGGAAGAAAGGATGCAGAAGTACCTCAGGCTGACGAAACACCTAACTCGGGAATTCGATACAGTGGAGTTCGTGCAAATCCCAAGAAGTCAGAATATGGGGGCATACGAAGTCTCGAAACTAGCGTCATCAAAAAAATGGGAGATTTGCATGGATTTGGCGATGGAAATCCAGAAACACCCCAGCATTGAAGAGGTCTCAACATTTACCATCCAGAGCATAAACAGCTGGATGACACCCATAATGTCCTTCCTCCAGGACAGGCACCTCCCTCAGAACACCGAAGAAGCTAAAAAGGTCAAGAAAAGGGCGGCCAGGTTCACGATCCTTAATGACGCCTTATATAAGAGAGGCTTCTCCATGCCTTATTTGAAGTGTGTCGACGAAGAAGAAGCTAAATACATACTGGAAGAAATCCATGGAGGAGTTTGCGGCGACCATGCTGGCCCCAGATCCCTGGTGAACAAGGTAGTACGGACAAGATATTTCTAACCAACTATGCAGGTGGGCGCTGTTGAGATCGTCAAGAGGTGCGACAAGTGCCAGCGATACGGGAACGTGCAACGGCTTCCAGCAAAGAAACTGACGACCATATCCTCCCCATGGCCATTTGCACAATGGGGGATCGACATCGTCGACCCACTACCCCAAGGTAAAGGTCAGGTAAAATTCCTACTTGTTGCTATTGATTACTTCACAAAATGGGTTGAAGCAGAGGCTTTAGCAACAATCACCGAGGCAAGAATACGGAGTTTTGTGTGGAAGAATATAATCTGCAGGTTCGAGATTCCCTTGACGATCATATCAGATAATGGGAGGCAGTTCGACAGCCAAGAGTTCAAAGACTTCTGCTCAAACCTTGGGATCAATAATCAGTTCTCGTCCCCGGGGCATCCCCAGGCAAACCGACAGACGGAAGTGACGAATCGAACGCTACTCAAGATTATCAAAACCAAGCTGGACAACGCGAAGGATGCCTGGCCAGAAGAATTACCTAATGTCCTGTGGGCTTACAGAACCACAGCAAGAACCCTAACAGGAGAGACCCCCTTCAGGCTTACCTATGGCACGGAAGTAGTAATCCCAGTCGAAGTAGGAGTAATAAGCGTCAGACGAGGGACATTCAACTTAGGGTGCAATGACGATGAACTGCGACTCAACCTGGACTGTCTGGATGAAGTAAGAGACAACGCATCCAGCAAGATGACGAAGTACCAGCTGAAGATGGTCGAATACTACAATAAGAGGGTTAAACTCAAACGACTGGACATAGGAGATCTCGTCTTGCGCAAGACCACCACAGTAACTAAAGACCCTACCCAAGGAAAGCTGGGTCCCACATGGGAAGGGCCTTATCGAGTTACTCGCTACTTAAGACATGGCAGTTACCACCTTGAAACCATGGACGAACAAAGACTCCCTCGACCATGGAACATCAATCATTTAAAAAAGTACCACAAGTAGATGTAACAAGCAGACATGTTCATTCTTGAAGTTAATAAAAGAATTATTCCTCTAATGTCTTTGTGTGAGCAGGTCTAGCCAATCGTACGGCATAAAAAAAGTTAAGTAACAAGATTCCGCCTTGACGGATGTAAGTTATTGACGGGTTCAAGGCAAAAAAAAAAAAAAAAAAAAAGTTAAGTAACAAGATTCCGCCTTGACGGATGTAAGTTACTGACGATCCTTCCAACGGGTATAAGGCATATAAAATCTAAGTGATAAAATTCCGCCAAGACGGATGTAAATCACTGACGAAGCCCAAGTGACAAGATTTCTTAAATGGATGTAAGTCACCAAAAAATGGCTAAGTGATAAGATTCCGCCTTGACGAAAACAAGCCACTGACACAGGCGCAATCCTTTAGCAAGTGCAAACGACAAGATCCCACCTGACGGATTCAGGCTACTGACGAATCCACAAAAAATAAAGGAAGAGAGGAGAGGGAGAAAAAGAAAAGGGATAAGAACCTCGCAACAAATCAAAACAAAACTCAGGCTATATCCAAGCCCTTCCAAAGGATCGAGAGTGACAAACAAATCATGGACGAATGGAGAAATCACAGCTAAGAAATTTATGCTAAGTACAAGGTATGGACGAACTCAAAACATCACAGGCATGTTAGTTACCAACAAAAGCATAGTCATACAGACAGGAAAATGCAAAATCATAAAGCCAATTAAAGCCCAAAAACAGCGGGCAATTATCCTTGTTCTTCCTAAAGACCTATAAAACACTGGACCAAGAAACATTGTTCTCAAAATAGATTTTTTTTTTTTTTTTTTTTTTTTTTTAAAAAAAAGAAAAAGAAAAAGAATGCTATCAAGAAGCCCAAAACATAAAGGGCAAAATTACACAAGTATCAGGTCTAGGCGTCAGTAGGAGCGTCAGCGGGGATATCGTCAGCGGCAGGAGAGTCACCAGATGGGAGGGAATCACCAGGGGTGTCGTCTTCAGGGACCGAAGACTGAGCAGCCTCGTCCACAGCCATCTCTTGATCTACCACCTCCAGATACAGGCTCGGCAGGTCAACCCCGGTAGGATGCTTGACCTGAAATCTACGTAGGAGCTCGAAACCTTTGAAGTACCAACTAAAAAGCACTGTGGAGTACTCCTCAGTTTTCTAGAAGGCTTCGACGGACCTAGTAGCGATCGTTTTAAGCTTTTCTTTGGCCACCTGAAGCTGGTCGTCCTTCTCCAGGTTTAGCTAACGCTTAACCCTAAGATCGGCATTCAAGGCCTTAACATTTTCCTTCAAAGCAGCAGCTTCGTCCATTAACTCTAGAAGGTTCTTCTTCAACGTGGAGTTCTCCTTCTCCAAGGCCTCCATCCTGGACGCCAAAGATACCACCTTTGCCTCTTGAGTAAGACACTCAGAACCAAGGTGAAGGCTCTCCCCCAACACCTGACGAAGGCAGTTAAGACTGTCAATAAAAAATTATTATATATAAGGAGAACAAGGAGAATGCAGAAGTGGTTTTACCTGGACGATCCTGTGTACATGCTGACTCGCCACTACGTTGAGAGGCATTCCAGAAAAGACCTTGAGGTCCTCAGCCTTTACAACGTCATGTGCCCGCTCCACGGCCACACCCTCGTCATCCCAGATGGACGAACCCACTTTCCCCTTCTCCTTCTCCTTATCCGAAACTCGCTGCCTTTTGGAGGAAGGGGTGGGGATTTCCTCGACCGAGGTAGTCGGAGAAGCCACCCGCACGCTCTCGACCCCAGAGACGATGGGAGTGGTGTCTGCAGATGGGAGGACTAACGGACCCTTACCCGTGATACGGACCCCCTTCTTGCCAATATTCGCCAAAGGTTCATCCTTCTTAGACCTCATCTTAGCGTACATGTCCTTGTTGACCTGGTCGTCATCTCTATATATATAAAAAAAATAAAAATAAAAAAAAATAAAAAAAAAGAAACTAAGAAATCCAAAGTACACACGTGAAGATCAATACTGACGAGGTATATACTTACTCTTCTTCTCCTCAATACTAATGCTGCGCAAGACGTAGGGAGATGGGTCCGGGCCTAAGCAGTAGAACGCAAGCGTCCATGGGTCCAAGAGGTCATCCCAACTCTCAATCGATCTGGCGTGTTCTATCGCCTTCTCAATACGACCCTGGTACTTGCTCTTTAGCTTGGGGCATCTTTTAACTGCCAAGAAAAATGACCAAAGGGGTTAAGGACAGCCATATATGCAAGATGAAGATTAACAGTCGATGAGAAACATTGACGCACCTAAGTTTGGGGTTCCCCATCGACGAAGTAACCTTGGGATATCACCCCAAGCCTCGTTAGAAGGGGTCTCAAAATCGTCCTCAGACACGAAAATGAAACGGGACTTCCAGTACCTGAATGACGAGGCTAAACCCTTGACGATTCTAGTCCTCCTCGTCCAAGGGACTTGCTCATAATACCCGTACTCTTTTGACTCCTTTAGACGATAAAGGTAGACGAGCTCACTCACCTTGATCATGTCCTCGTTAGCAGCCAACCATATCTCCATACAATTGATCACTATCCTTCATGAATTGGGCATAAGTTTCCTGGGAGCAATTCCAAAATAACCCAAAAGCTCCATCACCAACGAATGGATGGGTAGCCTAAGCCCACAAGTGAAAGCAGCCTCATAGAAGCATACTTCACCAGGGAAGAAGTGACAGGCCCGATCCTCAGGACCAGGCCGACGAACACGGACCCGCGCAGGAAATTGAAACCTATCCTTGAACCTAGCCACGGTGTCAGCGTCCAGCCCACATTCCTCCCCAAGGGCATAAAAAGCCCTAACCTGACGGGGGACGGAGACGGCCGTATCACCCTCAACCGGGCCTTCACTGGACAACAACCCAGTTTCTAGTTCACTAGATCTCACCTCCGACATTCTCTTCATTTCTCCCTCAAACCAAGCAAGTGACTGGCCTAATATTGGAGATAGTTCCCCTAAAACTACACTCAACCCATAACCTTCAAAAATATAGTCCCCAACCAAAGGAAAAAAGTCACTGGAAATACCCAAAGCCGCCCCTAAGCAAGCAAAAAAGAAAGAGACCGAGAGGCAAGCTACCCTAACCTCAGAAGAACTGACCATAAAAAGGGTACACAATCCTAAAAACCCAAAAATCAAACACAAAAACAATGAAAGCAAAGGGCAAAGGAAAAATCAGGAACTCATAAGAAGATTATTAAGGAAAGGGAACGGAAGGGGAGTAAAAGAGTAACATACCTTGAAGAGCAAAACGGTTGAAGCTAGAAAAATTTGGAAAGAAGCGTCGCCGGAGCAAGGTCGGAGTCGCTGGAGCAGAGTCGGAGTGATCGCAGAAATAAGCGAGAAAGATAATACTCAGAGCAAAAATTAAAGTAAAGGAAAAGAAAAGTTTGAAGTCAAAAATCCAAGGAAACTGAAAAATAGCAAGAAACCCAAGGGTCATGCCATCAACGCCCTCAATCAGCACGCGCCACGTGGCCACATTGCGTACTGCGCCGCCATCATGCATTAAATTTGAAGCAGAACACCAAGTGTCACAAACAACTCAGGAAAAACTTTTCACCTTCTATGGCCCTCATGACACGTCACTGACGACAACAAAACCTGGGGAGCAACTGATGGGAGTGACGAGAATGCATTACCTTGACGAAGTCAACACTAATGACAAGGTTATCCCTAGTGACGAGGAAATCAGTCATCACTGACGAAGGAAGGAAAATCATTCAATGAAGCCAGCCAGTAACCTGAGCAATTACGAAACTAGCAAAACAAACCGTTGAGAGCCTATTAAAAGCCCCATTATTGGGCTGGAGGCGTTACTAAGAAAGGCATTAACACTCCAACGGCTAGCAACCAAAATCACATATATAAAGCCCTTACACTGGCAGCAGAAGGCACCACACCGGTGACCCTTTAAAAGGATACATTGGTGCTGACGGGGAGTTCCATCTGCCCATTTCAACTGACGAATTCACGCTTCATCAAATACCATGAATTTACAAGTTTTAAATTCCCTGGAAAGAGGGTTATGAAACAAATCCTAATTTAAAATGGTCCCTAATTTAGCCTATATATATATAACCTATCTCTATCAAAAGGATATATGTGTGAGGTAAAAGTTATAGACTAGAAGACCTTTTATACACACTATCATATAGTGAGCCTTCTTTTTCTCCAAACCCTTAAATAACTATGGTCGGAAGTATGTTTGTTTTGTTTTCGCTACACTCTAAAATTTTCTTACAGAGTTCTCTTAGCTCCTCACCAGTGTGATGGCTTCTCCAACGGCTCTTTCCTCTCATCACCTCCCTAGATTCCCAAGGTCATTAGTGATGGTAGGTCCTTGCCTTAGTATCGTCTTTGGTAGTTTTTCTCTCCGGGACTTTACTCTGAACATTTAAAAAAAAAAAAATTTAAATATTTATGGGGTGTTGGATAATGTGTGTTAGTGTCTATCTTATTATTGAAGAAGAAAAAAAAAATCTAAAGTGACATCGTGTGAGTGGAGGGTGTAATCAAACATATTTGCACCTAATCCTAATAAAATTTTAATTTCTTAAAAGAAATCATGGATTAAAATATATCAATAAATTGATTGTTAAAGGAAATTGTGAAACTAAAGCAATCAATTCAAAAGTTGATTTATTTGTATGTAAATTCTCATTATAAAAATGGGTTCCATTTTAATAACTCATAATCATCTAACCTCTTTTTTTTTTTTTTTTTTTTTTTTTTAGCAATGATGTTTTCTAGAAAATAAGTTATTTTCCAAAAAAAAAAAAAAATTCTATGAAAGTATCTAATTTTCCTATGATCAGGGGCGGTTTGATGTATTTGGGGGCCTAAGGCGAAAATTGATCATCTTGTTTTAGATGCAAAATCACTACTAATTAACATAAACTACGTAAAAAAAAAAATTAGAAATTTTATAGACAGAAAAAATTTGACAAAAATTTTCATTCTTGTTGATGATGTAGATTGATAGTAGTAAGTAAAAGAGTGTTGTTAGTGGTAGACTTAGATGAAAACTATTAAAAGTTTGCTAACTAAACTCTTATTATTATTATTATTTTTTTTAAAAGTGCAACATTCACAATATTTTTTGCAATAAATTCTAGGTTTTAATTTGTTCTTTGTTTTCTATTTGAAAATATCACTATAATTATTTTTTTGCCATCAATAACAGGCTGTAACAACCTGCTACTTAGTATTAATTGTAAAAGTATTGTGCAAAATATTGTGGACGTTTCATTTTTCTCTATTTTTTATTTGTTTTTCATCTAGTAAAAAAATATTATTTTATTTATTGATTATAAATAACCCTATTGGTTAAAATTTGAGGGCTTTATTTTTTTTTTTGGGGGCCTTAGGCAACCGCATCTCTTACTCCACCATTCAGCCGGCCCTGCCTATGTTTAGTAGCAACCTTAAATGAGTTGAAAAACAATCTCTTAACTCTTTTATGAAATGAGTGATAGAAAAATAGCACTATAGAAAGGTAATATATATATATAGCACAGGATTTAAATCTCTTATGAAATGAGTGATTCTTAGAGAACTACAAATACTTATTATATAAATTTTATAGACTGATCAATCAATTTTTAAATGCAAAATAGGAAGGTAATATTAAAAAAAATTATTATTATTATCATTATATCATTGTGATCTCAATCACATTTATTGTCGTGTGTTTCTAATATTGTATAAAACTTTGTTACTCTAAAGGAAAAATATCACGTTGTTTTTCGCATTGAATGGTTGAATGTCCAGCCTTTTTTTTTTTTTTAAGAAACAATTTTTTTTTTTTGATACAAGATTTTTTGAGAGACAATTGAATGTCTAGCCTAGATACTTTTTTTTTTCTTTAAGAAACAGTCTAGCCTATATACTTAAAAGTTATTTATTTATTTATATTTTAAGTAAAAAACGATAACTTAAATTTTAATACAATGTATCCAAAAAGTTCACCAAATGTTTAAATAGCTACCAAGTGCCAAAATAACTATCATCAACACAATTGGAAAATATTTTCCAAGTACTAAGTTTCGAGTTCAAAATTCAAAATAAGTTTGCAAATAGCAACTAACTAAGTAGCTAACCATAGTACAAAATCCAAAAGCAAAATCCAGTTGAAGAGAGGGGAGAGAGTGAGAAGGCTGTCAAGTTGATATTAGGGGTTTAGGGAATAAGTTTTTAATTTAAAGCGAGAGTTTTTTTTTTTTTTTTTTTTTTTTTTTTTTTTTTTTTTTATAGTTTACAGAAAAAATGACTGTTTCAAGCAATTTTTAGATGTTTAATATGCATTGAAACTAATAGTAAAGAAGTGCCTTAGGGCGATAATTTGTCACGTCAACTTATATTTTTATATAAGTTGATGTGACAAATTATGATTGGAACAATATGATTTTTATTAGTATTAAGCTCAACTTATCATCTAAACAATTGTGTAGAGGATTGTGAAAAACTTTTCATTTCTAATTTTATTGATTTAAAATTGAAAGCTAAGCTTACTTGTAAGGTAAATTCCATGCCTTCCTGGACTTTAACCTTTATATATATACTAGCTAAAGGCCCGTGTGATGCACAATGTTATTAAAAATTTATATAATATAATAACAAAAGAGATAAATTGTATTGGTGTAACAACCATCAAATATAAAATGATAACACCTCAATGAAAAATTATCTTCTAACATACCTATTGTGCTATAATGAGACTTGTAGTTACATGTATCGAATTGTTTGCATTAGAATTTTGTATCATTGGATCTGCAACATTGTTTAGAGTTTGTACTTGACTTTTGTTGATTGTCATAGCATAATAGATCTTTAAAGGAAACTATCTTCTTTTTAGGATGAATGGTCTCTTGCACAAATATTTGATTCTTGAATGGTGGTTTTTTTTTTTTTTTTTTTTTTTTTTTTGCATTTTAGAGATTGAATTTGTAGCTCTTTGTTTGTCATCGTTCATTCATAATGGATTTTTGCCTTAATCTTGCACCTCTTTTTATTTCAATGTTGTTCAACTATTTTAAGCAAAAGGAAAAGTTTATGCCAAAAAACTATTAATTATTGGATTCAAAACACTTGAAAACAAATTTATTATGAAATAAATGTACACAATTCAAGCAGATGAGTTTGTAATTCGCTACCAATTTATTATGTAAAATGAATGTATGACCATATTGGTACCTTCAAATGTTCGTTGCTTATATGGTCTATTGTAAGAATAGTTGATTCTTTGTCTTTTCTTGGCTGAATCTACCGATCTTGATTAAATTTTTAATCGATCTTCATTTTAATCTTGTAACTTTTATTATTTCAACATTATCAACTATTTAGCCCCAAAAAAATAAATAAGTAAAGGCAAACAACTATAGTATACAAAACCAAACTAACAGTATGTATATTTGAAAGACAAATCAAGTGCATCTAAAGTGTAAAAAATAATTGCATGTAGGTGGTGGTGGTGATGCCTTCCATGTCTTTTATATCTCTAAAAGATGAGTTGTTGTGGTTGATTGTGTTTTCTTCTACCAAAATATCATTGTGTTTATTCTTCTAATCTAAGAGTCATGAATAATAGCCCAAAAATAAGATTGTCCTCTAAATCAAAATTGAGGCTAATATGAACCAAAAATAATAATAATAATTGTTATCCACAATTTATCATCAAATTGATGATAAAAAGAAGATTTTCCTCAAAATCAAAATTAAGGGATGAAAACAACATATTAAAATTGGAATTCATATCTAATATACAAAATTGGAACCCACTTTATCTTTGTAGTTAACTAAATTAATTAATACTAATAAAAATAAGGGAGATCGTGAAAGAAGAATTATAAAAAGAAAATTCTTACATGCACATACTACAGTTCATAACAAAAAAATTTATATGATATACAAAATAATATAAAATAACCTCTAACCATATTTAATGATTGATTCTTAAATTATAAGCATATAAATTGGATAAAACTTAAGGAAATTAGGATAACAAAAGACAAAACAAATACACAAAATCTATTCAATTTGATGAAAAATGCATACCTCTGTAAGGTTGTTGTAGGTAAAAAATTGTATGGTTGGTAGTAAAAAATAAAAATTTAATCATATATATATACACACTTCAAGTCAAAGAAGCTGATATGAAAAAAAAAAGAAAAAGAAAAAAAAAATGTCTCCACATTGAAGAAGTTCATATGAAACAAAATTGTGCCGTGATGAGAGGAAATAGCAAAATCTAAATTAATGTCTAACATAAAATTTGTAGATAAAAACAAAAAATTGTATTCCACGCAACTAACCCAAAATTTTTTACATAAAAGGACTCATGTATATCAATTAAAGTAGGCCTCATGTATATGAGTATATCAATTAATCAGAAAAAATTGTATTCAACACAACTAATCCAAAAAATTTTAGATAAAAGGACACATGTATATCAATTAAGGTAGGCCTCATATATAACATTCATCATAAAAGAATAAAAAAGTGAAGGGAAAAAATAGTTTGATATAACAAAAAGGTTGCATGTTTTGTTAAAAAATCGAGGAGAAGTTGATAAGAACAAATAAATTGGAAAATAATTATATATTTTTTTTAAATCTTAAAAATTTTCTGCAATTTGGTAAAGTCATATGACGTAACCACGGCTTTTAAATCCGACTTTTATTATGTAGTATATGATATATGTGGGAGGGTTTCTTGTCTCAGCCCCCAATTAGCAGGTATTGTCTGCTTTGGCCATGCCTCACAGTTTTGCTCAATCCCGTATCGGGAAGAGACGCCTCCCACATGTGCCTTATAAGCTTGAGCCCAAGACACATGTGTACCACTACTTCTTGATATGGACGGAAAAAAAAAAATTCCTTTTTTTTTCTTTAATAAGAAGAGTTAATGCTTGAATTACTAATTCCTATGGAGTAATAATGATACTAATTCCTATGGAGTAATAATGATACTACTATGAGTGTTTTTTGACTCTTAGATCTAATAGTAACCAATGGTTCACAAAAGGTGTAACTCTTGTAAAGTTACACTAGGTGTAAATTGAACCTATCTCATATAAATATATAAATATATATATATATATATATATATATATTTTTCAACTTGAACGTGTACAAGTTGCTAGTTTTATATATATATATATATATATATATATATAAAATATTATATAAAGAATTTGGATTGTAATCAAATTAAGATAGAGTTTGGATTGTAATCAAATTATGAATTTTATCAACTTAGAAATTATAAGAGAAGTTAAAATCATAAACGTGTACTATACTACTATGTTGCTAGTTTTATAAAAAAAAAATTATGATTTTTATCCACTTAGAAATTATAGGAGAAGAAAAATATATCTATTTAAAAAAAAAAAAAATCTACAAATTTTTTTACAATTTGGGGAAGCCACTTGGCACAACAATGACTTCTAAGCCTAACTTTTATTATATAGTACTAATTATAGGCCTATGCGTTGCACGATTTTATGAAAAAACTTCTAAAATATATTTATAAATAATTATATATTTTAATAATTATTATAACAAAATAAGTACTAATTTGTTAGTGACTTGAAGAATTGTTAGAAATAATATCAATGATTAAAAAATGTTAGAAGTATTTTTCTCCTTTGGAAAATCTTTGAATACTTATTTGTACACTATGTTTTTAGAGTATCACTGTTCTTAATCGTCATTGTTCTTTATTAAAATCTTTAGACATAGTATTATAAAAATTGACAACTTTTAAGAGATAGAACTATTCAAAGAATAAGAACCTTTAATTTTTTCTAATTATAGAACCTATCATAGTTTTTGCTTCCTGTACGTTGCACGATTTTATACTTAAATTCATATAATACAAAATTTATTTGAGAAACAAAAAGAAAATGAATAGTTTGAATTGAAAGGGAGACACTACATGTAAATGAAAAAAAAAAAAAAAAAATTGTAGAGCTCTACATATAGATTACACACCTTTCTTAGGATGCTTGGAATTTTATGACAAACTTGGAAAAAAAAAAAAAAAAAAAAAAAAAAAAAAAAAAAAAAAAAAAAAAAAAAAAAAAAAAACCATATAGATTGTAAAATTGCATGAGTCTATGACTGTTTAATACCAGGCTTTAAAATAAATTTTTTTTCTATAAAGAGCTATCATTTCCACTTTGATTTTAATACTTTAGTCAAACAAGTTCCATAATCACAAGGAAAAAAAAAAACCTATTTTATAATGATGGTCCAAAATTTTGCAATTTAAAACCAAAAATATAAAAAGATTAATGAAGAATTTTTTGGGAATATAAAATTATACTAATAATTAGCAAAAAAATATTAATTAATGTTGCAAACATATACATAATTTGATGCACACTTTACATAAATAAATGCTGATATTCAAAATAAAAATTAAAATTAAAAAGGGAACAACATGAATAAATCATACTTGACAAAATTTATTTCATTTTGTTTGATAAATTATATAAAATAAATCCTATTAACTTAGTTTTAGTGTATTTAAATGATCTAGAAAAAAAAATGAAGCATATACTTTTGAGCCTAATCACATCTAGCAAAATAATAAAGCATTCAAAATATTGAAAGGCAATTTAAGTTCATATCTGCTTGCATGAGATACGTACCTGTCCATAGTAGCAATGGAAGTCTCATCTTTGAGATGAAGAATCAATGTAATGCTAATAAAAAATAAAAATAAATAAAAGAGAGAAAGAGAACGTGGTTATATATTTATATATATATAAATGATGTAAAAATTCATATCTAGTTAAACATCTAGATGGTGAAAGACAACTTGCAAAAATGACAAATTTAACAAAAAGAAAAACACGGCTATGTTCTTAGTTGTGCTGACAAAAAAACAATATGTATCACAGATAATCAACAAATATTAAGCATTGAATCCAACACTACTTTCACTCCTCATCCTCATCATCATTGGCTACGGAGTTAAAAGCATTCAATCTGTCAATCAATTTGGCCTTCCTTTCCTCGTATGATTCGGTATGAAAGCTTCTTCAAGTCGAACCTCATGTGTTCCTTTGGAGGCTGTTTCTCAGACTTCTTATTCTGATAGATTTTTTTTTTTTTTTTTAAATGTCATCAACGTAGAAATTATCAAATTAATGGAGATATATACTGTTTTTTGTCATAGATAAAGATTATCAAATTAATGAAAATATATACTATTTCTTGGGGTAGATTTATATTAATCACCTCTTGAAGAATTTGGATTTTGCTTATCCCTTAATAATTTGTAACTTGATGTTATGATAAAATAATATTAATTTAATAATAATAATAATAATAATAATAATTAATAAAATTTAAGTTGCAACTTGAGGAAAATAGAAACAACAAAAACGTGGGATGAGTTTTAATTTAGAAAATTTTCAAAATAGACTTTTAATTAGAGTAGAATTAAAATTTTGAAAATTTAGATGATAAATATTATCTAAATTAAATTTTTGTATGTTAAATATTATCCCTTAATTTAAGAAATATATCCTAACAAATAAAAGAATAATGTTAATTAGATGATATATATTATCTAAATTAAATTTTTGTATGTTAAATATTATCCCTTAATTTAATAAATATATCCTAACAAATAAAAAATATATATTAATCTAATTTTATTTAATGATAAGAATGAATTAGAGTCCTAGTGGTATACTATTCATTTTAGTTCTTTAAAAATCTAGAAATTTAATAAAATTTCTGCAATTTGGTTAAGTCACGTGGCGCAACTACGACGTTTAAGCCTAACTTTTATTATATATGATATAGAATATATGATAGTCTTTTCCCGTTTCATATTTTGCTTTAACTTTGATCACGTTCAAGTATATTAGTAGTGAGTATATAAAAAGAATAACATTAGTGTGACAGCGATTTTGTGGATAGAATTGTGGATTCTATTATTAATTGAAAATTCAAGTTATATATAACTAGTAGTCTTTTTGACGGAGATTACCATTATTCAAATATCCACTACTTGTTATTGTAACATTCAAATGATCAAATATACCAAGTTATGAAACGAGTGATTCTTGAAAAATACAAATACTTATTGTAGGCTCCAAAGACGAGCTTGCTAGGCCAAACCACTATTTGGGCTCACAATTTATTTATCTGGTGGGTCTGGATATCTTACCTTGGGTTGTTCTAGGCTAAGGAACCCAATGAGATCATTTTTCTCTCTTTCTCAATGTTTTCTTCTTCTCAGATCTTCTCCTACTCTCTCTCTCACTCTTTTCTTTCCTTAAAATTCCATCCCTCAACTATTCATTCGTTTCTCCTATTTATAGCCTTTGCTAATGGGGTGATCATCATTATCTTCTCCCTTAGTGCAAAGAAAGGTCCAATGTCGATGAACTTAAGTGGATTTTTAGGTACGAGTGGCTTTGGGAACGGTTCCCACTTCAGTAAATGTGCTCGGCAGTGGAGTTTTCTAAGGTTCTGCCGAGCACTTAAATGGCGATGTGACCAGGCAATGTGATCGAGTATGTACATAGTGCCCGTAAATGGTTTCCCGAGCAGCCTGTAAGTAGGACATACGCTGTCCGCTTTTTAAGTATCCGGACAACACTCAGTTCAGATTGGTAGTTATTGTGAGTTTGGGTCGGGGCTTTTGTTGATGTGAAGGTTGGACCTCTCGCCCATATCATTGATTCATGGTCCAAGGCCCAATATGAACTTGGACGTTAGGTGTTGTACACACATGAGCGCATCGTTATGAATATGCAAAGACATCATCTGAATATAATAGCTAACGTGTTCTACCGGATCAATCTTCCCGTCATAGCAGTTGAATGGTGGACGAGCAAACTTGTTCAGCATTTCGGCTCGCTCGATTTCATTCGAAAACGGGGACCGAGCTGCTTTTCGCAGAGCGCAACTCATGGCGTCCATGGCAGCATTCTGAGGTCACCTTTCTTCTGGGGATAGTGAGTCCCTCACTTGATTTTCCCGAGAATGTGAACAGTCTCGGCGTTGCCCCGATTCCCAGGAGGGAGACCGGTTCCTATTTTGTCGAAACCCTCTCGAGTGCGAACGGTCTTGGTATCGATGGGATTCCCGGGAATGTGAATGACTTCACCGTAGTCGAGGTCCAGACTGATTGGATCCCTTTCCATATCTATTTCCCACAATCCCGTCCTCCTGTTGCCTGTCATTTTTGTCTCCTCTCCGATGCCTACCTCTCACCTCCAGCTCCAAACCCTTGACTAGTCTACAGAGCCGTTCGAGCTCTTCATCCCGTTCCTCCCTCTACCTACGTCCCGTAGTACCAGAAACCGTCCATTGGGTTTGGTACAACCCCTCTCCTGTGCCGGACATCTCTTCTAGTTGGTCGTGCCCCCTATCTTCTCGTTCTTTCTGTCTACGCTCTCGCCAACTTGACCCCCGAGAAGACCTTACGGATCCAGTTCCCGCATGATCCCCCAAATGCCTTTCAGACATTTTCCCTGAGCTTGAGTCCCTCTAGAACTATAGCGTCGTAGGAGAGCCCCACAGTGGGCGCCAATTATAGGCTCCAAAGACGAGCTTGTTGGGTCAAACCACTATTTGGGCTCACAATTTATTTATCTGGTGGGTCTGGGTATCCTACCTTGGGTTGTTCTAGGCTAAGAAACCCAATGAGATCACTTTTCTCTCTTTCTCAATGTTATCTTCTTCTCAGATCCTCTCCTGCTCTCTCTCTCTCACTCTTTTCTTTCCTCAAAATTCCATCCCTCAACTATTCATTCGTTTCTCCTATTTATAGCCTTCGCTAATGAGGTGATCATCATTATCTTCTCCCTTAGTGCAAAGAAAGGTCCAATGTCGATGAACTTAAGTGGATTTTTAGGTACGAGTGGCTTTGGGAACGGTTCCCACTTCAGTAAATGTGTTCAGCAGCAGAGTTTTCTAAGGTTCTGCTGAGCACTTAAATGGCGATGTGACAAGGTAATGTGACCGAGTATGTACATAGTGCCCGGAAATGGTTTCCTGAGCAGCCTGTGAGCGGGGCGTACGCTGTCCGCTTTTTAAGTATTCGGACAACACTCAGTTCAGATTGGTAGTTATTGTGAGTTTGGGCCGAGGCTTTTGTTGATGTGAAGGTTGGACCTCTGACCCATATCATTGATTCATGGTCCAAGGCTCAATATGAACTTGGACGTTAGGTGCTGTACACTTATTATATAAATTTTATAGACTTGATCTATCAATTTTTAAATGCAAATTGGAAAGTTAATATTAAAAAAAAAATTTATTATTGTCATTATATCATTGTTGTTTCAGTCACATTTATTGCCGTGTGATTCTAATATCATGTTGTTTTTCCCATTGAATGGTTGAATGTTTAGCCTTTTTTATTTATTTTTATTTTTATTTTTTTATAACTTTACAAGGTGGGTCAAGCTAATCAGAATGAACCTCAACCAGTAAAGTATTTACAAGGTGGGATTTTTGACGTTTTCAATCCATATAGCGTTTTCTGGAATAGGTGAATGACAAAATAATAATAAAAGAAAGGGAAGAAGACAAAACCTAGTAAGGGGTGACTGGGGTGGGTGGGAGGGTGGGCATTTATGTCAATTTACAATACTTAATTTTTTTAATAATAATTTATAAAACCTAAATAATCACCTTCCAGATCGACTTTACTCTCCTACTCTCCTAGAATAATTATAAGGCCCTTTGATTTAGAAAAAAAAAGAGGCCAGCTTCTATCGATTGATTTTTTTTTTTTTTTTTTTGGAAAGCAAAACAACTGAATTCTCATTGCCAAATAGAAAAGAGAGTACCACAAAGCCAAAAAAGAAAAGCTTAACACAGAACAAACTAAAAGCCATCTTCCTGAATAACATGAATCACCATAGGAGGACAAACTCCCTTCTAGGTATGAGACTCCTCCTTCATCCTCGCATACTGTGCAAGCTCGTGGGCTGCCCTGTTGTATTCTCTTTTCACATGCTTAATTTTCCAGCTACTAAAAGAAGAAAGCAAACTAAGAATGCCCTGATAAACATGGCCAAGATAGCCACTAGTCTCAGCTGCAATGACATTAATAACAGCTGTTAAAGCATCAGATTCCAAGATAATTTGGGAAAGCTTATGCTCTTTGGCAAGAAGGAGACCACACTCCATAGCCGCACTTCAACTTCCTCCACCGAGTATTGACCCTGAAGATATTTACAGCAAGCAGTATGAACATTACCAGCTGCATCCCTTATAACAACTCCCACACTTGAGTTTCTATCAATTTCAGATGTTGCACCATCAACATTGATTTTGAACATCCCTGGAGGAGGCGCTATCCACTTTCCTTCTAACCGAGACAAGGTTTGAGAGCAAGCTATTAAGGCCCTTTTGAACTCAAGAATATAATTTCTAGCAAATCCCCAAATATGATCAGGAACCTGACTATAAAACTCATGCACAATTTTATTTCTATTTACCATATTGCCCATGCAACCCCAAAGAATCATACTTATATACGTCTCAAAATGTTATTAATTTTATCTATTTTAATAACTTATCTTACAATAAATCTAATATTTTTATTTTTATTTTAACATACAGTTCATTAAAATAATATATATTATCAAATCAAAAAATATTAAAAATGTGTTTCTCTCTCATCTCTCTCTTTCCTCTCTTCCTTTTGCCTTTCTCTCTCTCTCTCTCTCTCCCTCTCTCCAACAAACCCATATAATCAACAATCACCAAATCCAGCACATCCACCACCACCACCTACCATCAAAACTAGCCAGCGCCAACTTGGTTCTAAAATTTTTTAGCTATAAGAACCCAAGTGTTATGGTATGTTGGTGCTTTGGGTTTCTAAAATAACAAATTGGGAGTTTTAAAACTCCAATGCTAATGCTCTAATATGTTGACTCTAAATTTTTCCTCATGACAATATTTGAACCCATGACTTTTTGCTATATAGTAATATATTCATCATTCTAACTCCCTAATATACCTGCAATTGCCAACCATACCAATTTTTAGATTTTAATTAGAAGCAATTCCTCTTACTTGTCCATACCATCAAAAATACTTTTTTTTTTTTTTTGCTAAATAAAAAAAAGAGTTTCTAGTGTGGATTTATGACTCCACGCCACATGACAATAATAGGTAATACTACATGTACCACTAGGACTTTGATGAAGCAATTTTTGTGGGCACAACATATCGTTGAAGTGTCATTGCTCAAACTGTTCAAATCCTACCAAGCATCATGTGAAACAATATAATACTCCTACTACCAAATCACATCCTAATATGGTTGCCATAAATAATACTTGTGAATTGCGTGTCATTCATATACACTATATGCACATTTTTGGGCAAGTACATTATATAGTGGACAAGGAATGGGGAATAAACCCGTTGGTTTGGTTTATAAGAATGGGAGAAACAAATGGAGTAACTTGTGTTTACCCGGTTCACTTGAACCGGATTTGGTTCGTGGGAAAGTGGTTGTATGCGATAGAGCTGTAATCGGTTCGGTTCGGTCGGTTTTTTTTTATCCGGCCAACCGAAACCGAAATTTTCGGTTTGTAAAAGTATCAACCGAAACCGACCGAAATAGTTGAAAAACCGTCGGTTTCGGTTTGTTTCGGTTTTGGTCAGTGTTTCGGTTGGTTTCAGTTTTTGGGCCTGGAGTTTGGGCTAGTTGGGCCTTTGATTTTTTCCGAAAATTTTCTATTTTGGGCTTAAAAAAAAAAATGCAGTATTCAGTATGTTGTTACCACAAAACAGAGATTCAGCCAAGCACATGGGTTATATTTTTTCAAATCCCTAACAAATAAAACTTGAAAAAATAAACATCTTGATCTTGATTCACTATTTTCAAAGCCATAACTTTATTGATTCAGATTCAGTATTAAACAAAACCCAAAACAGAAAACAGAGAGAGGGTATCAAGATTAGATTTTCAAAAGAGACTCATTGTGAGTCTTGACTCTTGAGATGAGAAGCCGATGATCAAGTAGATTTGGAGCTCCTCTATGGCTTCGCAGAGATGGTCCTCAGCTTGCCGGAGGCGGCGCTCGGCGTCGATGTTGTCTTGGAGTGGTGGCGAAGGTGGAGACCATGCTGCTGATGCCATTTTCGTCGCACAGCCACAGTCACAGCGAGAAGAGAGGGTGGCATGTGGAGGCGAGGGCAGAGGGTGATTCGGCGTGAGAGGTAGGGACTGTGGAGGCTGTCTGAACTGAAGTCTGAACGAGAGAGAGAGAGAGAGTGGAAAGTGTGAGGGTGTAAACTGAAAAATGTGAGGTATGAATGTAGAAATTGATACATTAAAAAAGGCAAGAGTACAAAAGTATGAGAATAGGGTCCTCAGCCACAACAGGCCTATCCGCCTAAGCTACAGGACAACAAGCATGCTAAACACTGTCACAACCAAAGACATGACTAAAGCAAATTAATAAAAAATTATAAAAGCTGCGGCAGGCCAAGAAAATGACTAAAGCAAAGAATAAAAAATTAAGAAAACTACCTTAGACCAAATCATGTCCTCTAGTTGACCACCAATGTTAGATCATTTTCATTTATTTGTATTTTGAATCATTGAAAATCTAATTGTGAATCACTAAATAATCTGAATTGTTTTAATACGAAGTGATGGAAGTTCACTGCCCAATGCAAAGCTGCCAAAGGCCCAATGCCCCAAAGCGTGTATGTGTTTATTTATTTATTTATTTTTTGGAGTAGCCAAAGCGTCAGAGGGTGAGTCAGTAGTCATAAGTTTAATATTTACAAAATGTTATATATTATTATATTTAATATAAATTATAATATAATAATATATTTCGGTTCGGTTCGGTCGGTTCAGTTTATTAAAATTTGCAACCGAAAACCGAACCGAATTTTTCGGTTTTTTATTTAATAAAATCGAAACCGAATCGAACCGAAACCGAACCGAAATTTTTGCATCGGTTCGGTCGGTTTGAATCGATTTTTTCGATTCTTCAGTTTTTTGCACACCCCTAGTATGCGATAGAGGGGTGAACTCACGTGAGGAGAAAGGAGAGGTTGTACGCGACGCGGGTGGGGTTGGGATGATACTCGCGAACATGGCCGCAAACGGTGAGGAATTGGTGGCTAACAGTCACTTATTACCAGCTGTAGCGGTGGGGTGCAAAGTAGGGGATTTGATCAAGAAGTATGTGAGGTCTGATCGTAATCCGGCGGTTCTGCTGACTTTTGGTGGGACCGTGTTAAATGTGCGGCCTTCACCCATGGTCGCAGCGTTTAGTTCAAGAGGGCCTAACATGGTGACACCATCTATCTTGAAGCCAGATGTGATTGGGCCTGGGGTTAATATCTTGGCTGCTTGGTCTGAGGATGTTGGGCCTACTGGATTGGACACAGACACTAAGAAGACCCAATTCAACATCATCTCAGGTATGCTACTTATTTTTATTTTTACATAGAAGTGTAAAAATTTAAGCTAACTCAACTTTCATCAGACCCCACCCTCTTAAGCTGACTTTCTTATATCAATTGGAAGCCCCGTGTGAGGCACGTAATAATGAAAGAAAGGAAAAGATAAGATGGAAAACTTTTTAAAAAATATTAGTATCTAGTTCACAAATTATAGGCGTGCTTTGCAATTTACAAACCTACCAATTGATAAATCTTTTAATTTCATCACCCTAGAAAAATTACTTCGTCTCAGGTACTATTTCTTCTATCTTTTGCGCGTGCTACGGAAATCGTTTGAAGGTAAAATAAGTATGTAAAATGATTTCCGGGTCAACTGGTGTAAATTTTGGTAAAATGGAAATGATTTTCCGGAAAATCTATTTTTCGTCGCTGCCAAACGCGTGAGTTTTACGAAAAATCATTTCCGGAAATGATTTTCAGTCGATTCAAACACAGCCTTAGATACAAGTATAGAACTTTCTAATGTTAAGCTGACTCGACTTTCATCAGACTCCAAACTCTTAAGCTGACTTTCTTACATCAATTAGTAGCGCCGTGTGAGGCACGTAATAATGAAAATATATATATATACTCTCTCCGTCCCACTTTGTTTGTCCTGTTTGAAAAGTCAAATTTTTTAAGGGAACATCATTTATTATCTTGTCTACCTTTTAAAAATGTATAAGTTTTCAAAACTACCCTTAAACAAATTTATCAAAAAATTGAATTATTAATAGGAACATTAGTAAATAGGGGTATAATAGGAACATTAGTAAATTAAT
Source organism: Quercus lobata (assembly GCF_001633185.2). NCBI lineage: Eukaryota > Viridiplantae > Streptophyta > Magnoliopsida > Fagales > Fagaceae > Quercus > Quercus lobata. The sequence goes on from NC_044914.1 coordinate 55,070,650, forward strand.
GACTCTTATTTTTAGAAACAGGACAATATTTTGGGACATCCAAAAATGGAATAGAGGACAAACAAAGTGGGACGGAAGGAGTATATATATATATTGACCAATTGAATGACCAAAAGGCAAAGGTCCTTTGGTTTAAACTGCTACATCCTCCACCCAATTATATCCTTGTAATCTATTCTGAATAGCATAGATATTCACTCTATATCACTCTCAATTAAAAACTGTTACATCTAGAGCTCTTTGCCTAAGTGAACAACCCATAAAATTGCTTAGCTTCACTTAGAAGCTGGAAACAAGAGGCATCATCCTTGTCCCAGTCATGTAAGATTTCTACAAATTTTATCCACAGGCCACCTAAAGAGGAATCTATATTTAAATTTTTGGTGTCCTTATTAAACATCACATCATTTCTTAATTTCTAGATGCGTTCCATTATAAGGATTTTGAAATCTTACATACGCGGTCCACTATTTTTGTTTTTGCTCACCCTCATAAGTAACAATAAGCATTGAAGGATCTTTATGTTGCTGCACTATAGTATCGCTGCAATCCAAAGCATTATTGGTCAGATTACATATATTTTAAAAGAAAATCTATAGGTAAATATTCTTCATAAGTCTGGAAGCAGGATTAATAATTTAATAGAGTGAATTAATAAAAATCTTGGCAAAGTAACTGAGTGAATGATGGAAATTTTCCAATTACCAAACCATAAAGGAGATGGATATTTTGACGAACACTCTGCTATATTTAAGGAATATGTTGCTTCCTACTTTTTTTTGATAATCTATGTTGCTTGTTATTTAGGAGTTGGGGCGCATGACAATTATTGTTTGATTTATATTTGATTTTAGTCATGAGCAGTAGTTAATATAAACAAACATGGACACCCACACACGCATGCATATTGGCCAAATTCCTTGCAGTACAATGGTGCAGTTACAGTGTTTATAGGATGAAGACCTAGACTATATTTAAACTTCTTTCATAATGACTATTTTGCAACCTGATTTTAACCATCACAAGAATTCAAAACTCTTCTACTATATATATTCATACATTACCTTCACTATCTAGAGTACATCATGGAACATTTAAATTTAATTATCATCAAATCAATACTTAAAAAAAGAAGGAATGCATCTAGGAGTAGCAAACTAGTTACGTGACACTAAAAAAGAAGTCACAGTTTAGGTGTCATCCTATATGCTTCAACCAACACAATTATGGCTCATGGCATTAGCAAATCATGGTTTAGTTTGAAACCAATAGTCGCACTTGATTTTCACAAAGCTAGATCACTCCATTTGACAACTACTTAATTGAATTGGTACAGGTACATCAATGTCTTGCCCGCATATAAGTGGATTGGCAGCACTGTTAAAAGCAGCTCATCCACAATGGAGTCCAAGCGCAATCAAATCTGCCCTAATGACTACTGCCTCCACTCAAGACAACACCAAATCCCCTCTCCGAGATGCTGCAGGAGGAGCACTTTCCAACCCATGGGCTCATGGAGCCGGTCATGTAGATCCACATGAAGCCCTCTCTCCAGGCCTTATATATGATATCTCAACTGAGGATTACATCTTCTTGTGTTCCTTGGACTACACGGTTGATGAAGTCCAAACCATTGTCAAACGCTCCAATGTTACGTGCTTTAGAAAATTTTCCAACCCTGGTGAACTCAATTACCCATCATTCTCCGTCTTGTTTGAAAACAATGGGGTGGTTCGATACACCCGAGAATTGACAAATGTCGGTGCTGCTTGGTCTATCTATCACGTGACTGTTAATGCACCACCATCGGTGGCTGTGACAGTAGAGCCTTCAACACTTTTTTTTGGAAAAGTAGGGGACAAACAAAGTTACACTGTTACGTTTGTGGCAGAGGGAGCAGGAGATGTATCCAAGTCCGAATTTGGGTCAATTGTTTGGAGCGACGGTCAACACCAAGTTAAGAGCCCAATTGCTTTTCAATGGACAGTTGTCAAATCAGGCTCAGAGTCTATGACGTTTTGGGGTTTGTTTTTCCTTCTCCTTTGGGTTCCACTAATGTCATTGGGTTTGTTGATCCATTTTAGGTGTGCTCGTGGCCATGGTAATAGATGGCTAGCAAGGCCCCTTCTTCCCTTGCTCGATTTATAGGCGGTTTACTTAGTTTTTGGTTCTGAGAAAATAAAGAATTTACGACAGGAATAGTTGTTGTTGTTTTTTTTTTTTTTTTTTTTTTTTTTTTTTTTTTTTAAGAAATCTTCACGGAAAGGTTTTTGTTGTATCACAAGAACAGTAATCTTTATTGCAGGAAATAAAATGTGTTATATTTTGTAATGGAGGTTTGGCTTTCTTTTGTTTTAAATATACAATGGCAAGTGGTAGTGGATTTTAATCCCCACATTTTATTTAGTTAGTGGGTGATGTGGCAGTCTCTCATCGTCGGTTATAACAACATAATATGGATAGAGTTTAATTACAAAATTAGTTGTAGTCTAATGCTACAACCTTACTCAATAAAATATATATTACTACATATTTTGAAAATCTAACTATTGAACTGTATGTTATCTACGCTCTTAATACACATGATAAATTTTGTATCAATTAGATATTATTTAGTATATGATTTTTAAGCTTATATTTTATGCATAATTTTTAACTACAAAATCTTGCAATTTAAACTATTTATTGATGACATAGCTATTGATCCTTGATTTTCTAGAAATTTTGCAAGTACAGAGAATATAAGAAGAAAATGTAATACTTAAGAATATTGAGTAAGGTTGTAGTTTAAAACTACAACCAATTTTGTAGTTAAAAGTTGTCCATATAATAAAACTTAAAATTTATTTTAGGAAACATCTTACTCATATAATTATATTTCCTTATATATATAATTATTTAATTATTTAATTATTTTTTATTAATTTAATATTTGTTATGTGTATACAGAAAATTTGTTTATTTGGAAATATATTAATTTTAGAATAATTGTTTATAAGGAATAAGTAATAACTATTCCCTTTAATAAAGGCATAATCAAACTAAAAAATACCTAAACCATAAGAATAATTATTATATTACAATACCTATTGCAGTGTATCAAACATGTCCTTAATTTTTTGTTTTGTTGTGAGAAAGACAATAAAGAGTTTACAGTCTACCAAACATACTCTTAATGTTTGTTTTTGCCGTGAGGAAGACAATTAAGAGTTTAGAGTGTCAATTTGTCACGAAATTTGGTGTGTTTTTTATTTTATTTTGAGAAAAACAAAAGTGTGTTAGTCAGTTAATTTTACACCTGTCAAGACTTTAGGAACTCAAAAGGCATAGCATTATAATAATTTAGTCATAAGGTGAAGTTTTATAGTTAGTGTATTGAAAAGATATATATATATATATATATATATATATAGACAAAGTTTAGTTATAAAATTGGTTGTAACCAAAGACTACAACTTTAATCAATATCTTTTTATTAGAGGTGAATTTTGACAAATCCATCATTGGATTATATCTTTATTTTATATTCTCCATGCTTGTAAAATTTTTAGAAAATTAAAAATCAATAGCTATCTCATTAATAAATTATTTAAATGGCAAGTTTTTGTAGTTTCAAATTTTGTATAAAATATAAACTTATAGATTATATAGTAAATAATATTCAATTGATACAAAATTTGACATGTGTATTAAGAATGCAAAGAACATATAATATAACGGTTAAATTTTCAAAATATGTAATAATATTTATTTTATTAGATAAGATTGTAGTCTTAAGTTACAACTAATTTTATAACTACACTTTGTCTTTTTTTTTTTTTTTTTGGTTGATAAACCGTAGGAAACATGTACAAAGTAAAGGGACTTGGGCAAAGCCCAGCCATATGAGAAAAGAAAAAAAGGAAAAAACCATAACAGGTAAAAAGAGCCATAGCTTTCCAAGCTTATGGTTTTCTGTGAGCAGCCATTAGCTTTTGGTACTCTTTACAAAAATCCAAGGGCGCCATCCAAGATGCATTTTATATGCACATGAGTGAGAGAGAGAGAGAGAGAGAGAGAGATGCATCTTGGACCCAAATTGTTTTGGGCCTCAAGAAACCAGATAGAGTTTTAATAAGGCCCTTTAGGAATGTCTTGGAACCAAATTGTTTTAAACATAGCAAGCTTAAACTTAAGGGCCGAATATTAATAAGGCCCTTTGCTATAGCAAGAAGAGGCCCTTGTGTCCAAATTTTGACTGAGCATGCTAGACCATGTCTACAAATATTTCCTCTTGATAACATTTGAACCCATGAGTCCATGACTTTAACTTCAACCCCTGTACAAACTTTGTGCTATACTATATAGTATAAACGCTCCTCTGACTCCCTAATATCAATCTAAAGCTGCCAATCATACGAATTTATGGCTTTTCATTGAAAGCACAAGCACTTCCTCTTCCTTGTCCATGCCATCAAATGTACCATGTGGCAGTCTATGGTGGTTTTGCATCAGAATTTTTAAATTTACTTGTGAATTGCATGTCATTTGTATACATTATATGCACATTTTGATACATGCACATGAGAGAGAGAGAGAGAGAGAGAGAGAGAGAGATGGGACATTTTATTGTAGAAGAAATATGTTAGAGAACATCAAGAAGTGAAAATTTGTCCTAGTAGGAAAGTTTATAATTCTGAAACATACATATTTAGCCCCATCTATAATCTTGGCAAGTCTAAGCCCTTCCAATTTGTATTCTTATCTCCTAAGCTACTAAATCAAGTAATTCAATGCATGTTACAAGGAACCCACCTATATGTATATATATTCACACTAGCATTAACAAGATCCCTCATTTCCAAGTCTCATCATCACATGGAGAACAACCCTCTGGTGCAATATCAGTGAATTGAACCCGAGTCATATGTCACCCCTGACTTGCAGTCAGCAGGAAGGACATGTTGTGCCCAAATATACTTCCCATCATACCCTGCTGTGATCACAAACCGGAATTGCAATGCCCCTGATGGCACTCTACTTGTGTCCCAAACTGCCCCATAGTTGTGGCTCATGAAGACCCAGTTTGAAGAACCGACTTATGAAGATTGCAATAACAATATTACATCAGCATAGCTAAGCTCAAATCTCTCAATATTTGCTTACAATCCCATGTTTCAAAATGTCTTGGCCCTTACACTTCTGAGCCATGGCCTTGAATTCCAATGTGTCATTTGTATTTATGTTGTGTTAGGTTGTATAATGGTGGCTAATTTCATGATAAATTTATGTTGTAATTTTGGGTTATGAATAATATTGCAATTGCGCTAAAGGGTGTTATTTGGATAGAAAATTAAATTTGATATTTACTGTGCAAGATTGAAGATATTGTTGGGTCCCAAATAATATTATTACCAAAACTATAAATTCAAAATAGTAATCACGCACAAAAATAAAAACATTTATGTAGAAAACCCTTTATCCTTAAAAGGAAAAACCATGAGACAAATTCCGAGTAATTTTACTATTATCAAATCAATTACAATAATTCTTGTGTATATCTCACGGTTAAAGAAAAATTTCTCTTATTTTTTTTTTTTTTTTGTTCTCACATACATTCTTTTTGTGTCTCACAACTAAAGAAAAACCTCCTTGTTTCTCTTTGCTTTCTCACACACACATTAATTATCTCTCTGAAAGGTGGCAACACTTTACTTCCTCCATTTTATTATTTTTTTATTCCATGCACAACTCTCTCTTGGCTGTCTTCTTTTTCTCTAAATGGCTCCCTCTTGGCTACTCTCTTAATTCTCTTGTGCAGCTTCCTTTTTCTCTATTTTCTATTCAATATGTGGCACCTTTTTCTTCTTATGCGACACACCCTTGTTGCTACTATCTACCTTCTGTAGCACACTAATCCTTGCTTTTATAAGCAAGTCTGCCGCCCCACATGAATCCTAGGAAAACATGGATTCCTAACACTACTTTAACTAGAATTCTTGTCATGCATGTGGCTAGTTGTTGGCTAACTTTGGAGAGGCCCATTAAGAAGCTCTACTCTTATGTGGGCTAGACCATGGTGCTTGATGCACCCAACAATCTCCCCCTTCAACCCACCAATAAGGGGAGATTTTCAGTCCAACTCTTCAATTCAAATCCATGCCAGTCAAGCCAACACCACACTTGACCTTCTTTATTATCTTCACCAATACAAGAACACTTAATCAATATCAATACATTTCATTCTCAAAAAATTAATCTCATCTTCGATTTCTTTAATCCAATCCCTTGGCTCCCCCTCATCAGAAACCCAATCATTCTTGAAACTAACAATTTGATGTTCTCCAATAGTTCTCTTCCCACAAGGTTCAACAATATCTAATAAATGATATTGCTCCCCCTGCTCAAGACCTCCAAGGTCTTTCACTTGATCATCATCCTATGTAACTTTAGCATCTTCATATTCTTCATCACCTATCACTTCCTCTTCTGAACACTATTAGGCAATGAGAATTTCACCCTCTTGATATCATCACCTTCAATCCCAACTCTCTTCTTTGGAGTCTTCTCAAAATCTTTAATCTCATTGAACTTCTTCTTTCAAGTCTTCACACGAGTCTTATACATACTATAACAAGCATGCCTTTTTGCAACAATCAATGAACCTTTAGTAAGTTTCCATCTTCCACTACCAAAGTAGTTACAATAACCTGCTCAATCCATAGTCAATGTAGAAGACACATTCATCCTTAAATCTGGAACATGTCGCACATCATTTAACATCACAATGCTACCAACATTGGTTTCGATGCACACATTACCAATTTCCATAATTTTTGGGTAACTCAAATTACCCATCTTTACTGTACCAAAATCTCTTGCTTCGTACATGATAAACAACCACTTCATAGGGATAACATGGTGGGAGGCTGCAAAATCAATATCCCACTCAACATTACTATTAGCAACATGCTTACACTTTTGCTGTTCAACAAAAAGCACCACAACACCCTCTACAATCACATCAACTATAGTATTTTTCTCACTATCATTCTTTCCATCTTTTCCTTTAGTTTTTTTTTTTTAATTCTAATACCAACAATCTCTTCTTATATGGTCCTTTTTCCCCACAATAGAAGCATTCTCTAGTTTCCTTAAACTGAGATCAATCTCTTGATTGTGACCTACTATTGAATTTTCGATTATTAGGTCTTCTGCTTCTACCTTTGCTCTTGTTCTCCTTGACAAAAGCTTGATCTTGTGCATTGTCTATAATCACATCTCTCCTGTTAACCTCTTCACATAAAATCAAATCTTGAATCATCATATTTGAGTTTGTTTTTTCCTATAGAATTACTCACTGTCATTATCATGGCTTCCCAACTGTTTGGTAAAGAAGCTAAAAGAATCAATGCACGAACCTCACCATCAAATACAATTTCCATCGAGGATAACTGTATTGAACTCATTCAGATGCTGCACTATAGGAGTGCCTTTTGCCTTCTTTAGATTAATCAGCTTCTTCATCAGATGCACATTATTGTTAAACAACGACTTTTCATACATGCCAGACAAAGCTGTCATTAAATCCACTATGGTATTTTCCTTCACAACATTGTGCGCAATTAATCTTTATAAAGTTAATTGAATTACTCCCAATACCTGTCTATCAAGAAGGTTCCAGCCTTCATCCTTCATAGTTTCAAGTTTCTTCCCCAAAAGAGGAAAATGCAACTTCTTCCCATAGAGATAATCTTCTATCTACATCCTCCAATACCCAAAGTCTATTCTATCAAATTTCTCTATTCCTGAAACCTTGCCTTCTTCTCCAGACATTGCTTCCACTCAAACCTTAGCTCTGATACTACTTGTTAGGTCCCGAATAATATTATTACCAAAACTATCAATTCAAAATAATAATCACACACAAAAACACAAACATTTACGTGAAAAACCCTTTACCCTCGAAATGAAAAACCACGGGACAAATTCTGAATAATTTCATTATTATCAAATTAATTACAATAATTCTTGTGTATGTCTCATGGCTAAAGAAAAATCTCTCTTATTTTTTATTTTATTTTATTTTTTTGTTCTCACATACACTCTTTTTGTGTCTCACGGCTGAAGAAAAACCTCATTATTTTTCTTTGCTCTCACACACACACTAATTATCTCTCTGAAAGGTAACAACACTTTACTCTCTCATTTTAATTTTCTTCTCCACCTATAGTTCTCTCTTGGTTGTCTTCTTTTTCTCTAAGTGGCTCCCTTTTGGCTTCTCTCTCAATTCTCTTGTGCGGCTTCCTCTTTCACTATTTTCTATTCAATATGCGGCCCCTTTTTCTTATGCGACACACCCTTGTTGTTGTTATCTACCTTATGCAACAAACTAATCCTTGCTTTTATAAGCAAGTCTGCCACCCCACATGAATCCTAAGAACACATGGATTCCTAACACTACTTTAACTAGAATTCTTGTCATGCACATTTTCATGCACGTGGCTCGTTGTTGGCTAACTTTGGACAAGCCCATTAAGAAGTTCTACTCTTATGTAGGCTAAACCATGGTGCTTGATGCACCCAAAAATTTTTCAAGGAAGAATTTATGAATTTATCAAGCGAAATCGGAGTTTGACAAAAAGTCTCGTTAGACCTTTAGTATTAATGGAGGCAAATAGGTAAAATGCTATATTTAACAACTATCTATAACAAAAATGGAACAAAAGGCTACTGCATCAGTGGAGCAAAAACCATATTTTTTTGCCGTTGAGCTACAGTGCACATCCAAGATTGTAGCTATGATGGTAAAAAAAAAAAAAAAAACAATATTTTATTAAAAGATATATTATTTTATTATGTTAGTGGTGGTGGTTGTTGTTTATTGTAGTAGATATATTATTTTATTGTGTCGAATATTAAAATAAAACCACTGATGTTGAGTGTTTTGTAAAGCAAAATAGACGCAAAATAGTAAAATAGATAAAGTAGTTTTTTGTATTGCCAAATTGCTAAATTTTTTGGCAACTTTGGCACCACCAATGTTGATTCTCTTAGAGACTCAGTCAAGTGAACCATATTATGGAAAGCACTGACCTTACTTTCCACGGCTATTTTTGTAGCTACATCAAGCTCAAATCGTATTGGTATGTGTGAACCTTATTTTAACCCTAATTACTATAGATAAAGACAACTACAAAAATAAAGAGAAAACCTAGAGAGAGGATCTATTGTCTTCCAAGAACTCTCCATTGAATACCCTTGGGAGTACTATTGTTTTAACATCTTAATCACTACTGTGTTGTTCGACCTTGATCACGGAAGCACAAAGACAAACCCAAATCTTCAAGATCTTGGAATGATCAATAGATCAATCTGCAATTGGCGCGATTGTTTGTGAAGCGGATCAAGTAAAAGGTATTAAGGCATGAGTTTATAGTAATTATAGCAGGACAAGAAGATTTACAGTGTCGAATTACATGTACAAGGATGTTGTATGACTAAAGTCTATACTGCAACAACCTTTTATTAGTTGCTTTGTCTTTTGGATTTTGATCTAACCATGTTTTTACTTTGTTTAATTACAGGGTTTTCATGTCATGAAGAATTATGTCTCTCAAGTGATTGTGATTGTGTATTTAGTTTACATTATTTTTTTAATTGAAACTTGGGCTAATTAACTACGTTGAAATATTCTAGTTGAGTTAATTTGTTAAAAATTGGGAATTTAGCCATATAGGGTCCTAATTTTTTTTTAAAAATGAATAAGTCAAAAGCCTCTTTTGAGCTACTATATAATATTAACGTATGGTTGTTTATTTATGTGTTAAAAAAAATATATTAAAGAGTTTTTATTTTTTATTTTTTTTATTTATATGAATATATTGAAGAGTTGAATGTTAATGCTGGAATTAAGATATTATTTATAATATATTAAAGTTTGGGGGTATAAATACATTTATAATTTTGGGTAGATAAGTGTAATTAATCCAATAGTCAGTACTACCTCTTACTTGAAATCAATCATTATAAATAAATAAATAAATAAATAAAATCTAAACTTTTCCTAGCATCGCATGAATGGGGTTACAATTCATCTCGTAGTTTGGGATGAAGTGAGACATGCATGTTCTAGACGCATGGTCCCTGGTACGTATGGCAGTATCAGGGAGAATCAGTATCTGCAAGTATCACAGTAGTATATA
>NC_044914.1:55081833-55105723 GCF_001633185.2 Quercus lobata
TCTCTCTCTCTCTCTCTCTCTTGATTTTGATTTTGCCCAAATCCTTCTTGCTGGTTTATTTTGCTCACAAGTCACAAGGAATTGGTGCAATATATGTATGGTTCTCAAGGTTTCTAATCAAGCTTTAACTACTGCTTCTTGTAAATGGGTTTGAGTTCAACACAAGGGTTTTCATTTTAAAAACAAAATTGGGACTTGGGAACTCTGATGGTGTGTATATTTGTGTGACATTTATATATACGGCAAAGTTATTGAATTATAGGAGAAATATTTCATTTTGAAAAAAAAAAAAAAAAAATCAGATTGAGATTATGTTGGATAGATGAAGCTATTTTTCCAGACAGGCCAGCCCCATCACCATGAATTGGTCCCTTCCTTCAAAATCTGTCTCTGCGTGTGTTTATTTGGCTTCTCTTAATTCACTGGTCATCCTCATCATCTCCAGGTGATTTTTTATATCTTAATTATATTATTCTATTTGGTAATCTATCTTTGCAACCAAAATACATTTAAGTGAATCATGAATTTTGAGCATGTATTAACTGAAACTCAGGGTCTCAAAACATACAGAGGCTTCCATATGTTATTCAAAATCCAATTTCTATCAACAAATTCACCAGTTTTCTTGCTCTCTCTCTCTCTCTCGTTTTTGCTGGCATAGTGGTTGAAAGAATGAAATAAGAATTGGTGTCCTTTGTGAAAATAGGCCAACCCCATCACCCTAAGTGTTTGACAAAATGTCTCAGTGAGATTAGAATCAATGAAGATTAAAGGCTTGGTGAAATTTTTATGTCTTTAGTGAAAATCCTCCCCATCACTCTTAAGTGCTTGACAAAATGTCTCAGTGAAATTAGACTCAATGAAGATTTAGGCTTGGTTACAAATTTTATGTCTGTTTTGTGAAAATCCACTATTGTTGTTTGAATTATTTATTGTTTCTTTTCATGCCAACACAGTGTGAGATTTGTTTTGCAGATATGAATTGATGGTTTTTGTTGATTATGCCTGCTTGGTTTGAATGAAGTAAGATGACATGACACCAGTTTCTTTAATTGTTTTTTATATTGACTTTCATAATTATTAGAATTTGATGGGTGCAATGTTGTGATGATTTCTGCTGATTAGTCCCTCTTATTTCAGGTCTATTCCATATTATAAACAGCGGTTCCTCATTGTTCTCTCAAGTCCCAGCCAGATGAAGCATAAGCTTCAGTTGCTCTGAATTTTGCTAATTTTTTTATTGTGTTAAAGCTATTGAAGCTGCATGTTTGAGACTTATTATGTCACAAGGTAAATATTTTATATCAATTTCTATTAGTTAGTATGTGTTTGATAATTTTAGGATACAAACAATTTTAAGGTTAAATGGGTAAGCCAACTATAATTTGTTATTTTTTGTTTTCCAAATTACAAGTTGTGATTTGTCATGTTAAATTGGTAGTTTATTTGTATGTTAATCTGCTACAACATTGCAGTGTTATTCTATCTTTCTAATTTAAGAAATCAAACCCTAACCCAACATAGACTTTGTAACCAGGGAATTCTTCTTCATCTCCACTCCCATCTGAGTCACAATCTTCCCTGGTGATTTGAATCAACCATGGTTATCCGGTTCAAATTTAAGAGCTCCTCTGGTGTCAAATTTTATCTTCCAGTGCAGGTAAAAATTGAGTCAACTTTGTGCTCTCACTAATTGTAAATATGTAGGTTTTGTACATTCTCATTGCTTTGTATATCGACTTTTTAGCATGAAAATTTTCATGAAAAGAGAGCTCAAGAGCCATTATATCTAAAAGAGTTGGTTGACATTCTATATAGTGTTAATGTTATATGTTCAATCTTCTTTGAGTACTTGGTATTATTCAGTTTGGAGAGATGGGTGTAAAATAGTGTTAATGTTATATGTTATAGCAATCTAAACTGAGCATCTTGAATCCCATTTGATGTTCTTTATAAATTTAACTACCACAATGGAAATTAGGATAAGCCTACTAGCCAAAAAAACAAAAATAAATATAGAAGTTCATCTTTCTTAGCATCAATCTAGAGATTGTGTCTGTGTAATGTGTAATGGGCATTGATTTTAATGTGTGTTTGCAGCATCCTACATGTTTGACAAAATGTCTTATGTGTTATTGTGGTCATGCTTTTTGTGTTCCTAAACGTGAGACAATGCTTGGTCTCTGCAGTAGGAATGTCACTTTGCTCAAAAGTAGGTTAGACTACTTAAATTTTGTGCAAATGTGATTTTTACTCAAAGTTACTGGCTGAAAACTTTTTCACTTAAAACTCTAGGAGGATGCTTGGGACAAGACTGTTAGTTCAAATGACCTCATTTAATTTTTATTTTTGGACATAAGTGCGAAAGTGCCTTTGCCAATTGGAGTATTGGTACAATGGTGGATTTGATAATTTATTTAGCAAAACAAGTATAGCTTGTGCATACTGAAGTTCAAATTCGGATAGCTTTTTTTAGTGTGCGATGCTGGCTTGCTTATTTATTTTTTGGTTGTTATGCAATAGTTAAGGACTTTTTTTTTCATTGATTTTATCTATATAAAGATCATTGGACCATGAGTATGAAAATAAAATTGGAATACATATAATGGTCGACTTGATTATTTATGCTGAAAAATGTTAATTGAACACATACTTATGTTAAATATTTTGTTGTGTATTTGTTATTTTGTGATGATGGTTTGCCTTTTGGCTTATTATAAACGGTGAGGAACTTCAAAGTTAGTGTTTCAAAAATTGAAACGATAAAGCCATTTTTCTAGCATGAGTTGATAAGTAGATGTAATTTTTATTTAATTTTTCTGTGCATCGCATAGGTTGGTAACTAGTAAATATAAGAAAGAAAGCTATTATATTATAAAATCTATTTCAAATGTATTTTTTGACATTTTTTTTTGGCTAAAATCAAAAACTGACCCTTTAAGTTTTAATTTTTATCATTTTAGTCCTTTAAGTTTTAGATTTGTCATTTCAGTTCTCTAAGTTTCAAATTTTGTCAATTCAGTCCTCCGTTACCTTTTAGTTAAAGTCCTGCCGTTAACTAAATCAAAACGTTGCCGAAGATTGCCCCGGAAGATTCACACTGTGGAGGAGTTCTTGCAGGTTGCGTTTGGGTATGTGGGTTTGAATCGGAAAGTTCATGTTGTGATTGGCAAGAGGTATTTTAGGCCTACTGAGGTTGATAACCTTAAGGGAGATGCAAGCAGAGCTAAAAAAGTTCTTGATTGGAAGCCATGATTGGCTTGGGTCTTTCCAATTTTTGCTTCAGATCTGCAACAATGGGGTTTGGAAATGATTCTATATAAGGGGTTCTTAGAGCTGATATAGTTTTCAATTCAGTAATTTGAAATGATTCTGATTCTGTTTAAGGGGTTCTTAAGAGCTGATATAGTTTTCAATTCAGTAATTCATATCGATGGTGTTTTAAGATGTTGTTGTTATCATGTTATGCATTGTTTGAATATCTGTAATTCCATTAATTTGATTCTAGCAAGTCCCATACTTATTCGTCTTCTTATTTTTCTTCTTGGAGTCACAATGTGGATGGGATGGATAAGATCATATTTTGTACTGGGAAGTTCGAGATCTTGCAATTTTGAAGACTGGAGCCTTTTTGGGGATGCTGGATCTGATCCCTTTCAATTTACAGGAGATTAGTTTTTATTTTTTTTTGTTGGTAATTAACGTATTTCATTAAAATTAAGTAAAAAAAAAAAAAAAACCAAAACGGTGTCGTTTTGGTTTAGTTAATGGTAGGACTTAACTGACGGGTAACAGATGAATGAATTGACAAAATTTGAAACTTAGAGGACTAAAATGATAAAGGTTGAAATTTAGAGGATCAGTTTTGGATTATAGCATTTTTTTTTTTTTTTAATATATATTCTTTCTTCCAATGTTCCAAGAAATAAAATTTTAAAAACAAACATTTTTGTCTTGTGAACAGGTTCAGCTGAAGAGGGAAGTCATCGATCAAAAGAAGATCACAGGCCCGCAAAACACCCAATTTATTGAGAGAGAGGAAAAATTATAGATTCTTTCTGTAATAAATTGAGAGAGAAGAGGTCTTGTACATCCTGAACCCAGATTATAGGCAAGTTGGCAATATCCCAACCATATTTCATTTTTCCTTATGAATTGAGCTAGAATTATACATAGAAATTGGACTGAACCATGCACTGATTGTAATGTATATACAATGCAGTGTACTGGACTAATAAATACCTAATCAAAGGGTTTAGAATCCAGAATCTACTGGTATAGGTATACCTTGATCAGAGGTAATACAAATTCAGTTTGGTAGATGCTTATGAATAAGTTTACTCAACAGCCGTACGCAAAATTAATGAGTTACTCATACACAATATACATAAGCCAACTAATTTTGCCATATTTCTTTTTTGCATTTGCTTTTGTTATTTTTGTTTTTTGTTTTAAAATTTTTTTGGCTAATGTAGAATTTTGCCTTTATTTGATACTAAATACAACAGCAACAAGCCTTTTGTTTGATAATCTTTTGTTTAATGTTTGGGTAAATTATGTGTTTGGTTCTTAACGTTTGCAATATGTGTCAAAATAGTCCTTAGCGTTTCAAATGTGTTAGTTTGGTTCTTAGTATTTTGATATTGTGTTAAAATAGTCATTATCATTAAATGATGGATGAAAAAGCTGACGTGAATAATGTGATATAAAGATTTATTTTTTACGCCACCTAAAGCAATCACATGGTCTGCCACATATCTTTAGTTAATAAAATAAGTTTACTTGGGGCAAATTTGAAATTTTCTTCTCTCATTGTCTTTCCCTTTGCTTTCTTGGGATCCAAATGGGGTTAAAAAACCAGATTTCAATACTCAATTTCCTTCATTTTTCCCAAATTTTCCCAGTAACCAAACCAGGAAAAAAAAAAAAAAAAAAACTCTTCCTTTGATCGGCTGAATACAAAAATAAAATTCCAAATAAGGTACGCAGTCAACCCTAAATTCCTTGCTATTCCAAACCACCACAAATTGCTTCAATTAATTTACCTGCATGCAAAACTGAACAAAGATCAAGAGCTGGAACAAGGGCTAGCATGAGCACGAGCTTCGATTTGAAGTGTCGCAGCGTCAAAGTGCAATTTCATTGCAACATTCCTCAACGCTGATGATTACGTCCTCCAAAAATGCTCGGCATCCATCTAATTTATTCGTTGCTTTTACTCTTGCCATTTCGTTTTGTGAGAGAGAGAGAGAGAGAGGGAAATTGGGAGAGAGAACTAACGAGGAGTGGTGTTTGAAGTTTGATATTTTATTTGGGGAAGAAAAAGATTGACTGTTGACGTTATGAGTGGCTTGAGGAATAATATTCTTTTTGTTTTTCTAATTATAATAGGAATTTTTTACTATTTGCAATTTTGGAGAAGGGACTAAAACACTTTTTTTTTTTTTGATACCAAATAAAGGGAGAAATACAGAGTTTATCATAGATACAAAATAGCTGGATTAACCCAGCTTTGGTGTATTGGCAGAACAACTTTGGGGACTAATAACAGATTAGAGCTCAGTCCATTTGGTACAAAATTTTTAGATCAGCAACCATAGTCTTCTCTTGCCAACCTGGGTTCTTCTTCTTGTTGATGACTTGGACTAGATTCCTACTGTTAGATAAAAACAAAATCCGATGATACCCATGACTTCTGGCTTTGATAGCTTCCTCCACCAGTACAGCCCCATAAGTTGAAATTGCTGTGCTGCTAGCCACAAAACATGATAACTCCCTGTAAATTCTTAGCTTCATATGCCCACGCACTACTTTTTGCTTTCCTCCTCCTAACCCCTGCAATCTTGATGATCAGTTGCCATTGTCCTGCAGCTGTGTTGAGTTTTGGTTCTGTTCTTCTGCACTTGCTGTTTGAAACTGATTGACTGGAAAAAGGCTTCTTTGTACCTGCAAGACAGATTTTGGGCAGTCAGAACTACTTCCATGGGATTTGGCTTTTTTCCTTCATGGATCACCATGTTTCAGTGAGTCCATATGGTCCATAGAGTGGTGAAGATGGCCTGCATATATCCCATAGAATCAGCCTCTCTTATATTGTGTGAAACTAGCATATTCTCTATCCATTGCTGCACTGTGGTATTAAGTCAGTTGTATGGACAGCTAGGAGAGAACCATGAAGGGACTAAAACACTAAACAGACGGACCTCCAATCTAATGAGTGTTAACAGAAACCTTTGAATGGCAAAGCAACAAAGCTTTTCATGAACTTTAAAACAAGGTAGTTAATAACTTGTAACCCAATTCTAAATATCAAATCTATATATTAATGATATAGAGATTAGAGAGTCCTTGCAGATCTCACAAAAATCAATAAACTATCTCCATGCGAAGCTAGAGGCCAGAAAACTTCGCCATAATTCCATATAATTGGTACCAAACCACTTTTCAGTTTGAATTTTTGAGTTTTAAATTCTGGGATTTTAAGTTTTGTTTGGTTCCCAAGAAAACAAAACAAAAGAAAATGAAATAAAGAAAGAAAGAAAAAAATTTAGTTTGAAAATAAACTAATTTCAAATATTTATTTTATTTTTTGAACTAAAGACATGTAGCAGCTAGCCTTTAGGAATTAAATGCGTAATTTACTCTTAATATTTTGAAGTGCTTCATGCCTTTTTCCACAAAAAGTGTTTAAAATTATTTCCTCAAACAATGCCCGATAACAAAATTCATATAAATAAATGAAAATATATAAGAAAAAAGATGCCAAATAAAGAAATTAGACTAAAAGTAAGAATAGATCTAATTTATGAATAAAGAGGGAAGGATTAGAAATAATTTTTTTTGGAGAAAATTTCAACTTATAACATTTATTTTTTATGGTGAATTTTTATCATCAAATCAAGATACTAATCGGTTTTATATGTAGGCGGGGGAACAAACTTCAAATCTTCTATCCAGCAATCAAAAATTAACACGCTAATTAAAAAATAACTAAATTCAAATGGAGAGAAAGAAGAGACAAACAACATGAAATCAAATAAAGTTGCAAATTAGTCAAGAAGATGGGCGACTATCCTCGTACCGGTGCAACAGTTGAAAATATCTTCTTGACCATGCATCATCAGCAGTGACGGTGAATTTGACACCTGTACTATAAAACCAATATTTTGATTTCGCTAGAGAGAGTGGAAAGACCCACGCACCACACAAATACTATTTTTTACTTGTTAGCGTTGTAGTAGCTATAACATGGAAAATCCTGAACAAAGTCAAATTCTCCACGTGTCAGCCATACAAAAGCCCACAATCCACTTGGTTCAAAATAAAATACCCAGCTGATACCAATCCTACAAATATCTTCCCATTTCCAAATTGTTGAAAGCGTGACCGTGAGTGAGGAACAACAGCCTGGCTACTTATTGTCAATTTATCACGCTCCATGTTCCTTCCTTTATGCTACGTCTATATATATCCCCAACTCACTCTCCTTATTCCTCCAACAAACAAAAACACAAACACCACTTACTTAACTTCTACTACTCACTCTTCTTACTCCTTCAACAAACACAAACACCACTTACTACTATCTTTTTTAGTGTATTTCATTGATATAAATTAGGCCATTTTGAGATTTATCTTTATTTTAGACACATGGATATTTTTAAGCATTTCTCATACCCACAATATCTAGTGGGGTATGATATTTGGTCATCTGAGTCAGAGAGTGACAGTACTCGCATGATGAAGTTGTCGAATGAGGAGGTTATGTTGGCTTCCAAGACTCCTAAGAAACAAGCTGGAAGAAAAAAGTTCAAGGAGACAAGACACCCAGTATACCGTGGAGTGAGGAGGAAAAACTCAAAGAAATGGGTTTGTGAAGTGCGTGAGCCTAATAAGAAGTCAAGGATTTGGCTTGGGACTTTCCCCACGGTTGAAATGGCAGCACGTGCACATGATGTGGCGGCAATGGCCCTTCGTGGCCACTCTGCATGTCTTAATTTTGCCGATTCAACGTGGAGGTTGCCAATGCCAGCATCAGCGGAGGCAAAGGATATTCAACGGGCTGCAGTTGAGGCGGCCGAGATGTTTAGGCCGACGGAGCTAGACAAGGCATCCGGGGATGAATTGAGGCCAATGGGGAAAAATGCGATGTCGGTCGCAACTACAGCAGAAGCGATGGAGACAGAGGCGAAAGGTGTGTTTTTTATCGATGAGGAGGCGGTTTTTGGCATGCCGAGGTTGTTGGCAAATATGGCAGAAGGGATGTTGTTGCCTCCACCTCATTATTATGGTGGAGATGACATGGAAACTGATACTGACGTGTCATTATGGAGTTACTCAATTTGATTGTTTGAGTTTGCTTTAGCATATTGATTATAGAAGAGTCTAAATTTGACAAGGACGTGGTGTAAATCATATCTTACCACATTAATTTTTTTTTCTTAAAATTCAATACATGTTACTACAAACAATAACAATCTATTATATCATATTTCACAAATCGAATAGGATATTAAATGGGTTGTTATAATGTGAAAATTATATTCAATTTTTTTGTAAATAATGATGTGACATTCTCTTATGGGTGAATGTAAACCAAGGATTTACAACTCATCCTTGTAGAATTTAAATTGATTATAGAATGGTTGCTTATTAGGAAGAGAGTTTTTATTTTCCATGCTTATTGTTTTTGATTAAGTCCGGTGCATAGGGAAATTATTTGAGGGGGAAAAGGTACTACTATGGAAACCATATTTGGGGCAAATGTCATGCACAAGTATGAGTAGCGTTGAATTGAAGGATGCAGTATTAGTGTGTAAACTATATATGTTGGATGTGAGTATAATTTGGAGATGGCAAAGCCATATTGTACCACAAAAAAATAAAAAATAAAAAATAAAATGAAATTAGAGTACGTTTTCCATAATATATTATAATGGAAAATTTAGTCTACCCATTTCGGGTATTTACATAAATATTAGAAAGAAAGCTATTCTATTCTAAATTCTATTTCAAACATTTTTCCATCATCCTTTTTTTTTTAATTCTTTCTTCCAACGGTCCAAGAAATAAAAAACTTAAAACCAAATATTTTTGTCTTGCAAACAAGTTCAGCTGAAGAGGCAAGTCATCAAGCACAAGAATCCCACAAAACACCCAATTCGTTGAGACAGAGGAAGAAAATTTATAAATTCTTGTTGTAATATATAGGGAGAGAAGAGGTGTATCAAGGAAAAGGGGAAGTAAAAAAAAAATTCAAAGCTCAAATTTGAGCTCAACCGAGATAATGAACAAAAAATTCTCACCTTTTAGTAAAGGATGGAGGAGACTGGAGAAGCACCAGTGTCAAGTTCAAGGCTAGATTAAGCAAAGATTTGAAAATAAAAATAAAAATGGAATTTGGATAGAGTATAACAAACTGAGAGAGGAGTTAGAGTGAAATAAAAGAAGTTGATCCGTGGTGAAAGGTTGGTTTGAGAGTGGAGAGGGACGAGAGAGTGAAAGAAAGAGCTAAGAGAGAAGTGAGAGATTGACAAAAGAAGTAAAAAAGGAGAGTGAGAAATCTAATAAAAAATAAGTTTTAATTTTAGCATTCTAGTTCCAGCCTTCTACCATATGCTAAATTTTTTTTAAGCATTTGATACATTCAATTTGTTTTTTTTAGTGATTTGTGTGCTAAATGCTAAAAATTTAGTATTTAACACATCCATTGCTAGTGTTCTTACAACTTATTTCACAATTCGTTCAACAATCAAGTTATGAGTAGTGAAAAATTACTTTTATAGTTTTATATGGCCTCACCACTAATATCATGTTAGTTCAACACTAATTACAACATATCAACCCAGTAATTAAGAAAAGGGTAATGTTATGTCAATAACGTTTTCAAAACAATTTCATAATAAATCTTAAGTAACAAATTATTACTAATGAATAAAAAAGTAAATTCAGTAATGTTCCCAAATAATAACCAACAAAGCTTACTACCTAGGCCTAGGATACGATGCAAAAATATTGTGAAAAAGTTGTGCATGTAATGTTACTCTTAACCCTAGATTATTGATTCAAATGATATACATGAATGAGAGCAATTAATCTAGAAACTACCGTTCGTTTGGTACATATGTTTAAACACATGTTTTCAGTTTATAAACAATATTACACGTATTTCCATACACTTTTTCACCCACATATATTTTTAAAAAATACAAACAACATTATTAGTTACCAAACAAATTATTTTCAAAATATTTTTCACAACTTTTAATCTACAGTTTTTTAAAATCATAATCAATTTTTTTTTAAACTAAAATCATAATCAATTTTACACTTATTTCACAATTATTTTAATATAGCTGACTGTGAGCAGTGGGTCATGGTGAACACGACTCCCATTGCAACCATGAAACGTCATGCCTTCTCAGCTAGGTGAGGGACCCATATGTCAGTCAAGATTTCGGTCCAACTTGACGCATAACATATCCAAAACTAAAACTAGACAGATAAGTAAGATGAGCAGTTTCAGGTGGTGACCAGTGACCACCATAGGGATAAAGCATATCCATCAATTATTCAGTCCCACTTGTGTTTTCATTATATCCTAAGTTCACAAATGGCATATCCAGAGGGACTCTCACAGAACACAACACAAAAAGGTTTCTATTTTTAAAAAACTAACGTGGAATTCACAAAGTTCAATACGCGTTTACGCGGCAAAAACTTAGCTTTAGCTTAGCTTTGTGACTTTTTGTCTGTGTCTTTTGTTTTGATAATATATATATATATATATATATTATTTATTTATTACGGTAACTATCAACCGTGTTGGGAACTGTGTGGCGTCATCACATAAAGGAATCCATTTGTTTGTTGTTTCAAAATTTGCTGCGCCACGTCATTCTTGTCCTCCTGTTTCACACACCTTCCTTGAAACTTCCAACAACGTTCTATAACTTTAAATTACTCGCCGACTTTTTTTCAATTTCTCAAGAATATATTCTCAATGATCACCTGCTTTGATTTTATTCATTTTTATAGTTGGTGTGCGCTTGTGAGCTGTGAATGATGCGAATGTTTTTAAAAAATAGTTATACAAATAAAATTTGAATATTTTATTAAAATTATTTTTAAACTACAATATTATGATATGAATATTTTTTTAAACTAATTTTGTAAAATATTATATATTATCTCTTCAAAAAAAAATTATATATTATTATTGCTATAGACAAACTTTTGTACGAGCTAATAAAAATATATACTAAGAAAATAAATAAGCTGCAAATTAGATATTAAAAAAAATAGTACATTGCAAAGTATAAATAATAAAATTTAGATCTAGTTAATATATATTGTTAGAATATACATTAATAATTAAATTAAAAAAATTATAAAAAATTAAAAAATTTATCAAAAATAAATAATTTAATATATGCCCTAAGGCCCTTTATAAAAACTCTTTCTAAAATAATTTACTGTGAACATGTGATGCGTTAGTAAAATTCATCAAATTTATTTAAAAAAAAATCGGCGAGTAATTGGTCTGCTCCAACTAGTACAAAAGTTGATAATATCTTTGGCAAAGTATCATCAGCAGTGACAGAGGGAAAGACGGGCCGTCCCTTGACTCTGAAACTGACACCTAAACAACAAAATATTATATTCAATTGAAAATGTCTAGACTTGAAAGACCACAATTACTTTAGGGGTCAAAGTCCCCACGTGTCACCCCATCACTTGGCTCAAAAAACCCAGCTGCTGGTACCAAACCCATTCCCACTTTTGCTTCCTTACTTTTAATCAATTATTATCAAAATATCTTCCCAATCTACCATTTCAAGTGTTAAAACCGTGTTTCTCAAAAAAATAAAAAAAAATAAAATAAATAAATAAATAAATAAAATGTTAAAACCGTGGGAACAACCCCGATCCTCTACTTCACAGCCAGACTCCTTATCACACTCCGTGTTCTTCATTCCTTGGCGTTTTCCAAACTCCTAACACATATGTACAATCCCTCACTTTTCTTACTCCAACATACACAAAACACCCCCTTTGCTTACTTAGGAACTAAATGTATTAAAATTTTATTATGTACTATATTGACAAATCATGATCAAAACATAGAGTTTAGGTTTAGACTTGCTCAAAGTGTATTTATTTGTAAAAGTTGAAATTGAGTGATTGCAGGATTTATTGGTCTAAATCTGCAAGGCTCAATCAATCGAAAATTATACTCGATCAATCGAACCTTGTGCAGATTAATTTTTCTGTAGAATTTTCCAACTCAGCCCAAGCCCGGTTTAATGTGTAGGGTTCTATATTTTACTCCAAGTATAAAAGGAAAAACCCTAACTATATTTTAGAAGTCTTTGATGTGCTGTGTGTTGAATCTCTTGTGAGATCTAGAGGTGCTTATTTTCATACACACTTAGGGTTATCAAGATCAAGATTCATGTCAAGAACTTGGTGATCGCTTCAGTTGCTGCATAAAGAATTTAAAGAAGATCTGAAACTTTTGAGTGGAGTCTCAAAGTCACAAGTGGGAGTACTTGTGGTTGTAGTGAATCAAGGAAAGAAGTAATTCGTGGAGTTGGAGCTGTCACGTGGTTGTGGTAATAAGTTTTCTACACGAGGTAGCAATAGGATGTTAGTGGTCTAAGTTTTATTGTAAAAATTTCAATTCTTTCATAGTAGATCTGTTTTACCTTGAGGATAGCTAAGTTAAATCCTCCCTAAGTTTTTTACCGGTTTGGTTTTCCTGAGTTATCATATCGTGTGTTTTTTATATTTCTGCATTATTTACATGATATGATTTGAATATGTTAACCTAGATCTAAATAATTTATCTAAGTAATCACTTGACTAAATAACTAGGTTAAACAACTTGTGTTTTAAGGGGTCTAAAAACATACAAGTGGTATCAGAGCAGGTTAGCTCTTGTATTTAAATTCTTTGATCTAAGAGTTAATCTTTGACCCCTGTTGTCATAGAACACGGTCACTCTCTTGTGATCCCTCCTCACTTTGATGGGAACAACTATGCCTACTGGAAAGTAAGGATGAAAGCATTCCTGAAATCTATTGATGAGAAAGTTTGAAATTCTGTTGAATACGGATGGGAGAAACTAACTACTCCTGTAAGCGAGTATTCAACTTTTCAAAAAGAAGCAGTTGCTTTTAATAACAAACTCATGAATACTATTTTTAATGCTGTATCTATGGAAGAATTCAAAAAAATCTCTAATGTTGAGGTTGCTCATACTGCATGGAATATTCTCCAAACTGTGCATGAAGGCACAAAGGCTGTCAAGATTAATAAACTGCAGCAGTTAATTACCAGATTTGAAAGTATTAGAATGTCTGATGATGAATGTTTTGATGAATTCTATGCTAAACTGAATGATATTGTTAACTCTGCTTATAATTTAGGTGAAATTTATAATCAACCTAAGATTGTTAGGAAGATACTTAGATCCTTGACTAAGAACTTTAGACCCAAAGTGATTGTTAGTACTAAAAGCAATGATGTGGACTTTATCCCTGTTGATGAGCTTGTAAGATCTCTCTAGTCCTATGAGCTAGACCTACCTAAGACAAAAAAAATTCAAATCAATGACTCTTAAATCAGTTGATGATGTTGATGGTAATGGATTTGATGATGAACTCTCTTCTATGGACATTGCATATCTTGCCAAGAACTTTAGAAACTTTATTAGGAACAACAGCAGAAGGGAAAGAGATAAAAACAATGCTGAACCTATAAATTTTAAGAGGAATGAACCCACTAAAGAAAACAATACTGATAAATCTAAAGAGAAAGTAGGTCAAACCTTTAATAATTCTTTGGGTCAACAATGTTTTGGTTGTCAAGAGTATGATCATGTGAAATCAGAATGTCCTACATTCTTAAGATCAAAGGGTAAAGTTATGGTTGTAATTCTTAGTGATGATGAAGTTTCTGATCATAAGTCTGATAGTGATAAGGATGAAAACTTCATTGCTTTCACAGCTATTACTATAGTTGATGAAAGTGTTATGGTTGATGAGAACCTTTCTGATGGGGAACTCTCTGAGAGTGCTGATTTGCAAGAAGCTTATAATAAGTTTTGCAAGAAGCTTATAATAAGCTTTGTAAGGTTGCTGTAAAGGATGCTATAAATGTTGATTTAGGTTTGAAAAAAATTGCTTCTCTTGAACTTGATAAAAAAAATTTGTTGTTGAAATTGTTTGATGTTAATGAATTGATAGATAAGGTGAAGACTGAAAACATGTTGTTGCTTGATAAGGTTAAGAACTTGGAGCTAGAATTATTTGTTGCTAAAGAACAAACAAATAAGTCTATTAGTTCTAAACTTGATCACATGTTGAGTATTCAAAAGTCTCCCTTAGACAAAACTAGTCTAGGTTTTGAAGATAGCATCTATGTGTCTGAAACTCATTCCACAAACTTTGTTACTTCTTTTGAGCCCCCCAAGAGTGAGATTGTCAAACCAGTAGAAGTTACACCACCTCCTAGGAATATTATGATTGATCTTAAAGAGTCTAAACCTAAGAATCTTACCCTTCCTAAGGATAAGGTGCATAATAGACCTTTATGGGTTTGTCATTTTTTAGGAAAGACTGGACATATTCGCCCAAACTGTTTCAAGTTGCAAGCTGTAAAGCGAGCAAATAAGCCAAAAGTACATGTGCCTCAAATACAAGATGCTATGGTACTTATTGGTGAGTTGGTAAAGGCGTTAAATCTTTACTCCAATCCTGGAGTTGCTCATCATTCTAATATGAATAATAACTCCAATCAAGAGTTGTATCTAAAAAGTTTTGGATGCAAAAACTTAATCTAATTGAGTTTTTCTGACATGGTCCTTGTGCTTCATCTTCATACTCTTTGTGACCATTCTTCTTTGCTGTTTTTTTGTTTTTGGGATTTTCATTGCATAGCATTCATGCATTTCATGATAGGTTATTTTTGTTATTCCTTTTTTT
Organism: Quercus lobata; assembly: GCF_001633185.2. Taxonomy (NCBI): domain Eukaryota; kingdom Viridiplantae; phylum Streptophyta; class Magnoliopsida; order Fagales; family Fagaceae; genus Quercus; species Quercus lobata. The sequence goes on from NC_044914.1 coordinate 55,096,821, forward strand.
TTTTTAAAAAAAAGGGAAAGGAAGGAAAAATGTATCTTTGCATTATTTTTCTTGGACTTGTAATCAAGGCTGACCATATTATCTTTACATAACATGCTTGTGTACCTTGTTTAACTTGGATGAACTTATTTTACTGCACTTTGCTAGTTTTAGCTATGTAGTGCATGTTATGTGGAAGTTGTTTATAGTTTTTGATTACTTGATCTTGATTTTGAAGTCACATGCTTTTGATTGTTAGGACTTGAACTTAATGAGAAAGGCATAAATAACCATCTTACCACTGTTTACTAGCCAATCATGAATACCTTAGTGTATATCATAAGATTTTGTACTCGAAACAGTGTAGCACATGTACAAAAAGAACATAAAGTGTAGCCTCGGATTAAAGCTAAAATTGGTGTGTACATTATTGAGCTATAATAAATTCTCAATGAAATAAAATTTGTGTGTACATTATTTGGCTAATCAAATATTTTCACATTGAAATAAAATTGGCATGTACTTTATGAGGCAAAACAAGAAACTTCCATGATTGCAAGCTTGTTTTCTAGGAGATGTGAAAGTTATATGATGTAACTCTTTAGGTGTTAGTCTCTTTCAAACTTATGTGATGAATTTTGTAGAAATTGTAATTGATTACTATCTACATATCACCTCACATGTATCTCAAACTATTGCTAGTTGCACACACTACACAAATTAGTCTTAGCTAAACTTAGTACATGATATTGTGTGTGATCATGTTGTGGCCATCCAAGATTAAATGTGATCAATATTTGAGTTTTGAGGACAAATTGATTGAAAAACTTGTTTTAGGAAAATCTAGGTTGAATTCAAGTGTTTTTGAAAAACTTTTAATCTCATACTCATGCATTTCATTCATGAAACTCTATGCTTTGAGGAGTTTGTGGATCCTACAGTTGCTGTTGAGCCTTCTGCACCGTCATCGACCGATGATTCTATATGGAGTATGCTGGACACTGTCATGACCGTTCATGCAGTGCATGGTTAGCTCATTTTGGATGTGCTCACTGAGCTTTAGGCTTTACAAGCAGCTTTGGCGAGTACTAGAGGATTTACTCTGCAGCCTCCACCTTTTGATGATGAGTCATGATTGCCCTTTAGCAATTCGTCACAAAAAGGGGGAGTACATAGCATGTTGATAGGGGGAGTTTTTACTTTGGAGTTTTAGATTGTATCTAGGAGCTTCATGTGTATTTTTATTTGGTTTATTTTGGCTTGAGATGTATTTGTTGTTTATATGGTTGTATATGTTAGGGGGAAACACTATGTTTTAGGTTTCTTTTATTGTTTATTGTTTAACAAAAGCTACATTGGTTGTTGATTTATATTATGAGGTTATTCATGGTATATGGCTTATTTTTTGTTTTGTGAAATCAAGAATTTATTTTGTTCTACTTGTATTTTCCACACATGCATTTATGTGTTTGTTGAGTGTTTCAGGAATATACAGGTTAATTCAGTTGTGTTGCTGTCTACATTGGCAATTGATAAATAGTAGTTAAGTTGAATTGTTTTTAGGCATTTTATATTTGAATGGGCTGTTTGTAACTTTGAGCATTTCATTTTTGTGATGTGTTTTGTCACGGATTGCCAAAGGAGGAGTTTGTTAGGTTCTAAGATTTTAGGAACTAAATGTATTAAAATTTCATTATGTATTATGTTGGCAAACCATGATCAAAACATAGAGTCTAGGTTTAGGCTTGCTCAAAGTGTGTTTATTTGTAAAAGTTGGAATTGAGTGATTGCAGTATTTATTGGTCTAAATCTGTAAGGCTCGATTGATCGAAAATTAGACTCAATTGATCGAATCTCGTGCAGATTAATTTTTCTGCAGAATTTTCTAACTCAACCCAAGCCCAATTTGACATGTAGGGTTTTATGTTTTACCCCAAGTATAAAAAGAAAAACTCTAGCTACGTTTTAGAAGTCTTTGATGTGCTGTGTGTTGAATCTGTTGTGAGATCTAGAGGTGTTTATCTTGATACACACTTAGGGTTATCAAGATTAAGATTCATGTCAAGAACTTGATAATCGCTTTAGTTGCTGTATAAAGAATTTAAAGAAGATCTGAAACCTTTGAGTGGAATTTCAAAGTCATAAGTGAGAGTATTTGTGGTTGCAGTGGATCAAAAAATGAAGTAGTCCGTGGACTTGGAACTGTCATGTGGTCGTGGTAATAAGTTTTCTACTTGAGGTAACAATAGGATGTTAGTGGTCTAAGTTTTATTGTAAAAACTTCAATTCTTTCATAGTGGATCTGTTTTACCTTGAGGATAGTTAGGTTAAATCCTCCACAGGTTTTTTACCGGTTTGGTTTTCCTGCGTTATCATATCATGTGTTCTTTATATTTCTGCATTATTTACATGATATAATTTGAATGTGTTAACTTATATCTGAATAATTTATCTAAGTAATCACTTGGTTAAATAACTAGGTTAAACAACTTGTGTTTTAAGGGATTTAAAAACGTACATGATGCATTTTTAAAAATCAATTCCTAGATTAAGTTCTAAAAGGCCTAAAATTCAAATTTTCCAAAAAGCCATGGATTATTTTCCCTAAAATAATTTTTCCCCACAGAAAACCATGTAGACATCTCCTTTATTAAATCCACTTTCAAAAAGCTTGAAATTAAATCACGGAAAATCAAAAAATGCCTTTAAAAAAGAAAAAGAAATTGTTCTTTCTTAGCCATCAAAATCCATTTCTATATATACTCATGAGTAACCTTTTTCAAACCAACCCTTTTAAAAAACTCATTAGATTTTCAAAGATAAGATACTCATCTTTTTAAACAAAACTTTTTTTTTTTTTCAAAAAGAAAATACTCGTCTTTTCAAATATAAAGTGATATCCATTTTTAAGAGATGCAAGAAATATTATCACCTTTTTTAAGACATGATTTTTAAGAGGGTACAACGTGTCCATAATTCACCTCAATTGAATTAATGGCATCCAATCAAGCCAACATTTCCCCCTACACAAAACATTTTGGTTTGTTGTGTTTTTGTACGTGAATGACACTTGGATAATAATTTTTTTTTTTCATATCTCCTGTATTATGTTGTAGAGTAATATTCATATGGTAAATATTTATTAAATACTCACATGCTAGCTGTGATGGAGGATTTGTTCCAAGCCCGCAAGAATTTTGTCCGCTTTGGACCTGCACGACTTTGTTCTTTACAAGCAACGTGAGAAGTTTTTGAGACTTGCTCCCACATCGAAGAAAGATGCACCCCACTCATGCCTTATAAGCCTTAGTTGAAGGTAAGAGTGTACCACTACAACACGTGTATGGTTTATTTTTAGAAATTATTTTATACTAAATTTTTTTGGAAAACAAATCTATCTCACAACAAGCTAAATAAAGGAAAGTTATGAGATTATTTTTCAACTCATTTAAGTTTGTTACCAAACATAGGAAAATAAGATAGTTTTATGGAAAATACTTTTTAGAAAATGACTCATTTTCTAGAAAACATTATTGCCCAAACAAACAGAACGCAAGTGACTTAATGAGTGCAAAATACTAGGAGTCCAATATTAATGAAAAAAAAACAATCATATACTTATTCAACAAAAATTACTACACATTTTATTTTATTAAAATTAGAATAAAAATTATCATAAGTAGTATTAAACTTAGACAGTAATTTTAACATGCATCTAATTACGTTTATTTTTCTAATAATTTAATTAATTATGTATATTTTTATGATAAAAAAAAAAAAAGTGTACACAAGGGTTACAACTTACAAGCTAGTAAAGCGAAGTACTGTGTCCACAATATTTTTACAACAAATCTTATTTGGTAAATTCTCACTGAATTCTAATTTGAAGTCATTGTTGAAATTACTTTTTCTCACCAATAATGACTTAACACTTAGGATTTGCTATAAAATTGTTGTGTATATACACATAGCATAGGAATGGCAATGGGCTGGGTTCGAGCTGAATTTTTTCATATCCGAACTCGGCTTGCGTGTCCAGACCCGTTACCTAAACCCGACCCGTTTAATAAATCGGTTTTTTATGCAGGGCCCAGACCCGGCCCACTGGGCCCCATTTAGCCCAACCAAATTTGGGCCCAATCTGCTGCCCAAATTATGGCCCAACCCAAAAAAAAATTTGAATTGAAGCCCAAATATTAATTGCTAAGGTTGATGGTTTGCCTCATCAATTCATACAATGAAGTTTTTTCCATACTAATCTAGCACCTAAACACCTCCAATTTTTGTATTTGAAAATTTCACAAAAGCATAAAAACGAAAATGAATATTCATTCCAGTGGCAAGACTAACAATTAGCATAACTAGAATTGATACTTACTTTGGTTGAGATCCATAGTTTAAGTAGAAAACACCAACCCAAAAATTGAAACAAACATCTCAGAGACTCAGACTGAAAATTTTTAGTCTTTGAAAATTTCAAAATTTTTTTTGAAGAGAAGTAGAGAACAAAGGCGGTGAGAGCTTAGGCCGGCGATAAGATTGAGAGTGAGTGAGAGCTTGATTGGCGATGGTGAATGCTTGGGCTGGCGATGAGAGGCTAAGAGCTTGGGCCGTTGGTGCTTGAGAGGGCGTGAGGTTGAGAGTGAGTGAGGCACTAAGGGTTGAGGCGGCTGTGTGTGGTTGCGCTTTGTGTTTGTGTGAGTTGAAGAAGAGTAAGGGAGCTTAGGGTTTATAACTATATATAAGGGTATTTAAGTAATTTTATATGTAACCGAGTCGATCAAAACCCGGACCCGCTTCGGTTTTTTTAAAAAAAACCCATACCCGACCCTATTCTTTATCGGGTTGAGTAAAATCCGACCCATTAGGGTCGGGCGGGGCCCGGTACCCATGGGTCGGACCCAAATTGCCATGCCTAACATAGCATTTCTCTGTAGAGCATTGGCATTAGGTGTACGAAATGCTAAAACATGTTGAATTTTTAGCATTTGGCATACTAAACACAAAAATCCATACATCATCAAAAATGAACATTCAGATACAAGGCAGATTTGCCAGGGCAGTTTCACAAAAGCATAAAAACGAAAATGAATATTCATTCCAGTGGCAAGATTAACAATTAGCATAACTAGAATTGATAAATACTTTGGTTGAGATCCATAGTTTAAGTGGAAAACACCAACCCAAAAATTGAAAGAAACATCTCAGAGACTCAGACTGAAAATTTTCAATCTCCGAAAATTTCAAAATTTTTTTTGAAGAGAAGTAGAGAACAGAGGCAGTGAGAGCTTGGGCCAGCGATGAGATTGAGAGTGAGTGAGAGCTTGATCGGCGGTGGTGAATGCTTGGACCGGCAATGAGAGGCTAAGAGCTTAGGCTAGCAGTGCTTGAGAGGGAGTGAGATTGAGAGTGAGTGAGGCACTGAGGGCTAAGGCGGCTGTGTATGGCTACGCTTAGTGTTTATAACTATATATATAAGGGTATTTAGGTAATTTTATATGTAACCGAGTCGAGTCTGGGTCTGGGTTTTGATAAAACCCGGACCCGCTTCGGTTTTTTTTTTTTTTTAAAAACTCATACTTGACCCTATTCTTTATCGGGCTAAGTAAAATCTGACCCATTAGGGTAGGGTCGAGCCGGGTACCCACGGGTCGAGCCCAAATTGCCATGCCTTACATAGCATTTCTCTGTAGAGCATTGGCGTTAGGTGTACGAAATGCTAAAACATGTTAAATTTTTAACATTTGGCACACCAAACACTAAAATCCATACATCATCAGGTGTGTCAAAATGCAATTATTTTTCCAAAATGCTACAATACTGTTCTATTAATACAATGGTATTGTAGCAACGTTGTAAAAAAAAAATTATTCTATCTTATCTCTTCTTTCTCCTCTCTTATATATATATATATATATATATATATATATATATGGTTTCTCTTTCTCAAACCAAACGGTCTTCCCCCTCTCCCTTCTCCCTTCTCTCTTCAAATATTTCTCATCTCTCTTGTCCCTCTCTCACTGGGCCTATTTTTCTTTAGGTTGTGGGTTGAAGCTCACCGGTGAAGCCGCTATTAGTGGCCGCTAGCCTCTCTCTCTTCTTTCTATTTCTCTTATTTTCTTTTTATTTTTCTATTCTTGTTTGTCTTATGGTGTCTGTGTTTTGGTTTTGGGATTGGTGTTTTGGTGTCTCTTGTGGTGGGTTTCAATGGCAGCGGTGGAGGATTTCGGGGGGTTGAACAATTGTGGTAGGATGCGGGTTGATGGATTAGTGGGTTGGTTTGGTTTGGTTTGGTTTTTTTTTTTTTTGCTTTTTTTTAATTAATTTTTTAATATTTTTTTTTTTTTTTTTTTTTATTTTAGTCGTGTAATGTTAAAATAAAACATATGATGTAGAGTATAGGGGTGGCAAAATTGGACACGATCCGCGAACTCAACAAGACACGACGCGAAATTAGCAGGTAATGGGTTAAGGCTTAATGGGTTAGTGTCATATTCGAGTTGACATGACTAACTCATTTAATAAACGAGTTGGGTTAGTGTCCAATCCATGGAACCCGTTTGACCTATTTGACCTATTTAAAATAAATGACATTTTAACAATATACCCTTCAAACCCTAGGTATATAAATTTATTAGTTATTGTGGTTTATTTTCTTTGAAATATTATGATTGATTATTTGTGATATTGAGATATGTTTTTATTTTGAATGATTATTTGTGATGCAGTTACTCGTTAGTTTTGAATTTTATATTAAAAATATATAATATATATATATTTTTTTCATAATTCAATTTGGTTATTACTAATTTTTTTTTTTCATTTTGATAAAATCTGATAAACAGGTTTAACACAATCGCCCCATTTAATAAATGAGTTGTGTTAGGGTTGAGGAATCTTAACCCGTTTAATAAACTTGTTGGGTTAGTGTTGACTCATATAATCAGATACTCATGAGTCGATACGACATGAACCCGACACACGAACACGAATTGCCACCCCTAGTAGAGTGTATTGTAAAATGATTAGTGGCGACTCCAAGATTTTTTTCCTAGGGGGGTCAATAGTATCTTGAGTTAAGATTTTGTTGTGGGAGAGTTAAAAAAAAAAGATTATCTTTTTTTTTTTTTTGGGTATATAAAATTGTCATATTACATATGATAATCTAACATAGTATTCTAAATAGTATTTCTAAATAGTATATGTGGGGCCCAACAATTCGTGGACCAGGCCCATTTGCCCTTAGAGAGTCCGAGGGCCCAATCCGAGGAGAACTGTGGCCCAAGCTCCATGACGCAGAGCACAGACCAATTTTGGGAGGCAGCCGAGGACAGTCTAGTCCTCGGCAGGCCCATAATCCGCCCAGAATAAAGGGATAAATTCGTAAGGAAATCCAAAATACCTTGGGGCGATTACCCTAAATACCCTTCTGGATAAGGCCCAATGCCTGACAGAACCGTACTCTGCAGCTTTATCAAGTCATCCCCAACAATTCCGGGATTAGACTGATGGGACCAATGTCAGTATTTGTAAAGACTGACCCTACACGTGGACGAAGGACATCGAGTGCACGCTAGTATAAAAGGAGAAGTAAGTGAATCTAAAGAGGGGGGGGAAAAAGAGAAAAGAGAGACTTCATGAATAAGATCGCCGGAACGATCCATGCACAGAACAGAAAAAGTCCTCCGTTGGACAGCCGGAAAGGACCGCAAGGGTCCTCGGATCAAGTCCGAGGAGCCCAATCTCAGAAGTTGCAACATGGTGGGGCTTTAAACGTTTAGGCCCAGTCCATTTTCCACAGGGACCTTTCTGAAATCCAGACCGGACCATCGCCCCATGACCAAGCCCAAGCTTTTCAAGCCCACTCTCTACAAATCATATTGTGAGGGATCTTTCATGCGCGAGCCCAACATCCTTATTGGGCCGCCAGAGAATCGTGTCCTTACAATTGGCGCCGTCTGTGGGAAAGCATGCGCGCTTGGCGCAGGTGGCGGTGGAGTCAACTCTCTACTAAGCAAAAATTCACGGAGCTTCCTCCGTCTCCTTTGACGTGCAGCTGTTGTTCCGACATAAACTTCTGCTAGGGGCTACGCCTTGCAGCGCCCATGGCGTAGGCAGCCCTAGGGGCTCTTGGCCTCAAGCCGGCTCTCCCCGCCCTGATCTAGGGGCTTACATCCGAAAAACAAACAAATACAAAAAACAAATCTCATAAGTTTTGGACAGAACCAAGGTCTTGCATGGTCCTCGGACTCAAACCTATGGGGAAACCAAGCACAAGAGATGAAAATCAAAAGTTTTGGACAGAACCAAGGCCTTGCATGGTCCACGGACTCAAGCCTGTGGGGAAACCAAATACAAAAAAATAAATCTCGTAAGTTTTGGACAGAACCAAGGTCTTGCATGGTCCTCGGACTCAAGCCTATGGGGAAACCAAGTACAAGAGATGAAAATCAAAAGCTTTGGACAGAACCAAGGTCTTGCATGGTCCACGGACTCAAGCCTGTGGGGAAACCAAGCACAAAAAACAAATCTCACAAGTTTGGACAGAACCAAGGTCTTGCATGGTCCTCGGACTCAAACCTATGGGGAAACCAAGTACAAGAGATAAAATCAAAAGCTTTGGACAGAACCAAGGTCTTGCATGGTCCACGGACTCAAGCCTGTGGGGAAACCAAGCACAAAAAACAAATCTCACAAGCTTTGGACAGAACCAAGGTCTTGCATGGTCCTCGGACTCAAACCTATGGGGAAACCGAGTACAAGAGATGAAAATCAAAAGTTTTGGACAGAACCAAGGCCTTGCATGGTCCACGGACTCAAGCCTGTGGGGAAACCAAATACAAAAAAACAAATCTCATAAGCTTTGGACAGAACCAAGGTCTTGCATGGTCTCGGACCAACCTATGGGAAACCAAGTACAA